>NW_009260621.1:2509315-2532235 GCF_000687185.1 Egretta garzetta | reverse complement strand
AGGAGAGAACAGGTAGCAGACTTGGGCATATCCTTAGGATGGGAATAGGGAAGAGACTTTTTTCCCCCTTAGAGAAGGGAAAGCTTAAGCAGTTGCGACAGGCTTTGTAAGGACCTTCTTAAGGACACTCAGCTCATTAATATGCCACACTAGAAATAAGCATTAAAAAAGTGCGTATCTTTCAGAGTGGTTAGCAGTCTTTTATAGCTGCAGCATATTATATAATAAAGATCCTAGAAACATTTGTGTAGTTCAAAACTGTAACAGCAGCCCACATTTGGACTTTTTCATTGCCTAAAGGAGTCTAAATCAGTACTTTTTCAAAGAAAGGCTTTTAAAGTTTATTTGGTTTGAGTGGCAAGGTATGGTAGCAGAGTGGGCTTCAGGGGTGGCTTCTGTGAGAACAGATCAGGAGCTGTCCCCATGTTGGACAGAGCCAGTTCCAGCCATCTCCAAAATAGCCCCACCACTGACCAAAGCTGAGTCCATCAATGATGTTGGTGGTGCCTTTGTGATAACATATTTAAGAAAGGGTAAAAAATACTGTGCAGCAGCTGCGAGAGAGAGGAGTGAGAAAAATGTGAGAGAAAGAGCCCTGAAGAAACCAAGGTCAGTGAAGAAGGAGGGGAGGAGGTGCTCCAGGTGCTGGAGGAGAGATTCCCCTGCAACCCACGGTGAAGACCATGGTGAAGTGGGTTGTCTGCCTGCGGCCCACAGAGGACCCCATGGCAGAGCAAGTGGATGTACCATGAAGGAAGCTGAAACCCGTGGAGAGGAGCCCATGCAGGAGCAGGTTTTCTGGCAGGAACTGTGGCCTGTGAGGGGCCCACACTGGACCAGTCTGTTCCTGAGGGACTATACCCTGTGGAAAGAATTCACATTGGAGAAGTTCATGAAGCCCTGCAGCCCGTGGGAGGGACCCTATACTGGAGAAGGGGAACAGCGTGAGGAGGAAGGAGAGGCAGAGATGAAATGTTATGAACTGACCACAACCTCAATTTCCCGCCCTCTTTGAGTAGAGTATGTAGAAGACTCAGGAGTGAAGTTGAGCCTGGGAAGAAGGTTTTTTAGATTTTGTTTTTATTTCTCACTATCCTACTCTAACAAAGTTATCCTCAAGGAGATGTGGCAGGTCCTGATGAAACAATAATGGTTTTATCCATCCCTACAACCAATATTCCTACAGGTCAAGAATATAAGTTTTTTGTGTCTGTATCCTGTGTGCGGCTCAAAGCTTTCTTCCCAGTACTGCTGGCCACAGACAGAGAGAGAATACTTGACTAGGGACCATCAGCCAGATGGTGGGAAAAAATCCTCTTTCTAGCTGGTGAGACGACTCTTTTCAAGACAGATTTAGATTTAAAAAAAAAAAAAAAAGTGCTTCTAATGTGTAGGACCAGGTCCTCACTCAACAGTCTCAGAAGAGCTGTAACAACTTACACAGGCTGACATCTGCTTAATTTAGAAAGCTTTCAGGTGAACGTAGGGAAATGTCCTACCCTGCTGTTGAAGGCTGCTGAGGGATATACTGGTTGTGTCTCTGCACCTAGTTGCAGACATTTATATTTCTGCCCCATTTCCAGCCCAGCACCATCCCTGGCTTTCCTTGCAAGGCAGGGTGCAGTGTGTCGGTCAGCTGGAGACGGGCATGGAGCAAATGCATGACACAGGCACGCCCTCAGCGACCTATCCAGCAGAGCCGACGTGTCTGGGAGCCAGACTCATTTCTCTTTCATTGTCATCATACCTTCGGAAAGAGAGCAGCAGGATTAGTTTATAGGAGAGAACAGGTAGCAGACTTGGGCATATCCTTAGGATGGGAATAGGGAAGAGACTTTTTTCCCCCTTAGAGAAGGGAAAGCTTAAGCAGTTGCGACAGGCTTTGTAAGGACCTTCTTAAGGACACTCAGCTCATTAATATGCCACACTAGAAATAAGCATTAAAAAAGTGCGTATCTTTCAGAGTGGTTAGCAGTCTTTTATAGCTGCAGCATATTATATAATAAAGATCCTAGAAACATTTGTGTAGTTCAAAACTGTAACAGCAGCCCACATTTGGACTTTTTCATTGCCTAAAGGAGTCTAAATCTAATGTCTTCTTGGTGGAGGCACCATGATAAGCCTTAGAAAGTTCTCATGGTAGCAGAGTGGGCTTCAGGGGTGGCTTCTGTGAGAACAGATCAGGAGCTGTCCCCATGTTGGACAGAGCCAGTTCCAGCCATCTCCAAAATAGACCCACCACTGACCAAAGCTGAGTCCATCAATGATGTTGGTGGTGCCTTTGTGATAACATATTTAAGAAAGGGTAAAAAATACTGTGCAGCAGCTGCGAGAGAGAGGAGTGAGAAAAATGTGAGAGAAAGAGCCCTGAAGAAACCAAGGTCAGTGAAGAAGGAGGGGAGGAGGTGCTCCAGGTGCTGGAGGAGAGATTCCCCTGCAACCCACGGTGAAGACCATGGTGAACTGGGTTGTCTGCCTACGGCCCACAGAGGACCCCATGGCAGAGCAAGTGGATGTACCATGAAGGAAGCTGAAACCCGTGGAGAGGAGCCCATGCAGGAGCAGGTTTTCTGGCAGGAACTGTGGCCTGTGAGGGGCCCACACTGGACCAGTCTGTTCCTGAGGGACTATACCCTGTGGAAAGAATTCACATTGGAGAAGTTCATGAAGCCCTGCAGCCCGTGGGAGGGACCCTATACTGGAGAAGGGGAACAGCGTGAGGAGGAAGGAGAGGCAGAGATGAAATGTTATGAACTGACCACAACCTCAATTTCCCGCCCTCTTTGAGTAGAGTATGTAGAAGACTCAGGAGTGAAGTTGAGCCTGGGAAGAAGGTTTTTTAGATTTTGTTTTTATTTCTCACTATCCTACTCTATTATTAACTGGCAATAGATTAAAAGAATCTTCCTCGGGTCAAGTCTGTTTTGCATGTGACAGTAACTGGGGTAAGGGACCTCCCTGTCCTTATGTTGACCCATGAGCTCTTTCATCTTATTTTCTTCCCACGTCCTGCTGAGGCAGGGAACTGAGAGCATGGCAGGGTGGGCACCTGACAGAGTCAAGGCTTACCCATCAGAATCAGCAAAATGCACACAAATCCTTAATGAGAACAGCAGTATTTTCCCTTGTCTGAACAATGACTCTCTCCACTTTTGGTTTCCTTTATGTATCTATGAAAGACTTCTTTTGCACTTCAGGGTATGGAAAAGTCACATCCAATGGGATGGGACAATAAAGAAATATATATATATATAAAAGTGTTAGCAACATCTCAATAGAAGCCTAGAGAAGGGTTGGAATTCTCCGTGTCGCTTCATGCCCATCTGCATTATTGCACAACAGTCCAGTGCAATTTGTTATGATTGTTTTTAATCTGTGCGAACTATTTCACATACTGGAATAAGACCATTAGTCATAGAAAGACACAAGAGAAGAGAATTCCTAAGTATGTATCAGAAAACAGGACAGTAATTCAATCCTACTCTTAATCATCTGCTCAAATAAGCGAGGCTGAGAACTCTTGGAATGCTGGTTTTGTCCTGAAGTCTGTATTTGACAGATTATCAAGTTGCTGCGGTTGGGGAAGCACTCTGAGTACAAACTAAAAATCTCTGGGATAGTGACAAAGTTCCTCAGGGTATAGTTTAAAAAGAGTGGGTTTGTACTTTGCGTTTCTGAAGTTTGTTGTAAATCACCAGGTAAAAGATGTTTAGAAGCAAAAAATGTTTTCTATTTGCTTGGCAATAGAAGGAACTTTATGAGGTGAAACTCCTTGCTAGTGGTTGGAAGAAGGCTATGCTGCACACTGCAGTCACTGCCAATCTCTGAGAAAAAAAATTCTTTTCTCTTCTGAAATGTGGCCATCTATTAAGCCAGAAGTGCATGAGTAAGGCAGACCACTGGGCACCAGAGCATCTAATACCAGAAAAAAAGAGCCAGTACACCTCATGCAGTCTCTTGGCTCCAGTTGTCACCCATATCTGACACTTACAGAAAGGCAAAAACCCCAGATGCGGAATTCAGCTTGCACCAGGGAGGTAACAAATACTCCCTGACCTCAGTAGATGACATACAGAATCCCACAACAGTAAGAGAATGTTAATATTACCAGAGATTAACAACTGTTCAATAACTCTCCATCCCTTTCTTACCACGGCTAAGACTACTGGTAATCCAAGGATTACCAATCCATTGAAGTTTCCACGCTTTAGTCTAAGATTACCCTCAGATAATCTCCTCCTCTAACTCCGTATAGAAGCAATCCCACAAGTCACACAGAAAGCTGTTCAGCCGCTCAATGGCTGAACAAAGCTTTTAGCAATTTTCAACTTAATCTATTCATCATTAGTTTTGAACTCAGAATTAACCTTAAACTGAAGTAGTCTCTCTCTTTATATGTTTGTAGAAAAACTTGGCAGATTCTCTGAATCTACTATCCGCTAGGCTAAACAACGAAGCCTCCACTTTTTTTCGTAGGAATGAATAACTGAGGGCTGACCTGGCCATCCTAGGAATCTTTTTGCTCCTCTCCAGTCAATTTATTTATTTTCTTTTAAACATCAAGGAACAAAACTGTACCCAGTACTCCAAACAGGGTCTTAAAACCAGCTTGTACAATTATACCAATGCTTCTTTGTCTCTACTAGGACTTTAAAGTCTGGTGCATTCCACAGACTTAAACAGGCTTTCTTACAGCTGAGTCATATAGACAATCCATCCTTCTCTCTCCTACTCCACCCTCTCTCAGGAACAACTTCCCAGGGTATTGCAAAAGTTCTTACCCCTTTTCTCTTAAAAAGGAACTGTGCACTTCAAGCTACTGCTTTCAATCCTCAGTTCAAAAGATAACCTAATTATTTTCCCATAAGAAAGAACAGTCCTCCATGGTAATGATATTAATTCCAGCTGTGTCATCTGCAAGCTTCACAGCCAAATATCTATATAACCAAGGAATATATAATGTAGGTTCAGTCCTAGCTGCAATACTCCTGGTGTCTCTCTTTAGCTTCATCCATCTTTATCTTATAATTTCCACCATGAAAGAGAAGGTCCTTATGGGGTTATAGATCAGTGTTTTACTTGACTCTTGATTATGTCCATGGCATTACCCTTTTTAAGAAGCTAGTTATCTTCTAACAAAATATATTAAATTACTTCTGAAATGACTGACCTTGGTGTGTGCGTGTGTGTGTGACGACTTTATCCCCTTCCCACCCTCAGCCATCCTTCCTCTTGCATGTCAAGACTTGATACTTTTGGCAGCAAATTAGGAAACATATAAACTTCTGGGTTGCCCCCTCTCCCCCCACCCCTGACATTTTTGAAGATGGGCACTGTAACTGCCACTTCTCTGTTCCCAAATTTACAGATCAATAAAAAAATCTCTTTAAACCCATCTGTAATTTTATGCATCGATTCTTTCAATAGCCAAGATAAAAGCTTACTCAGAAACCATGGTATTTTCATACTGATTTGCCTAAATTTTGTTTCCACTCCAGATGCTGAATTTCCGTTATCGCAGTCACATTTTTACTACAGACTCCAACATTGACCTTATATATCATCCTTACTGCAAACTGAGTCAAGTCATTAATTCAGTATTTGGGCCATACCTCAACCTATGCAACTTCCTTCAAGTATGGCATCTCGACTTCTTCCACAGCTGTTCTCCTTCTGTTTATGAGGTTGAAAATTTTTACCTCCACTACTTGTTTTCTTTCCATGTTTCATTTCAACTTTCTATCCACCACTAGGCTCTGTGACTCCAGAGTCTTTCCAGAATTTGCACAGGCAGTAGATCTAAGTTAAACTATATTTGTTGTAAGAGACCAAAGCAGTATTATCCTCACCATGGCTATTCCCAGCAAGCCACTTCTCTCATGAAGATAAACAGCTCTTTCTCACAAGTGTACAAGAGCTCCAGTCAGTTCTGAATGAGCAGGTCTTATTTTGATCTCAATGCATCCAAGTGAAACAATGAAGTTCACATTCTACAGTCCAAAAGTGTTTCTGGACGCAAAAATAGCTTGAGCTTAGGACTTCATAGATCCTTGCTAAAACTAATCTCTCTCTTAAATCAGGACTCATCTTTACCCTCTTGTTCGTGTTTTTCTTCAATTTGTGATTCCTCCCTAACGTTACTCTGAAATAATTGATTAAACGGTAGCATATAACACAACAAACAAACTAGATAATTTTGCAGCCCTTCTATTTGTAGCAAACATGATGATAAAGCACAAAGCAGTCGCTTCTACCGATGAAGCACTTTTCTCTCCTTCACATTGATCAGGTTAGTACAGCAGTAGCACCAAGCCAGTATTACATCCTGCTTCCAGAACAGTCCAAACAAAATTAACCTGTACTATGTCAAAAACTACCTCCCCATGCACAGGCTGCATAACACAGCTGCTCTTTACCTTCACAATCAACAAATCTTTTTCCCAAGACAAGCAGCTGCTTATCTTTTTGCTTTACACATTATCTTAGCCTCCAGTTGCAATACTGCTAACTACAAGTTGGAAATGCACCTGGCAGGTTATGGGGAAAGACAGAAAAAGACAGGAGCATCCACCTGAGCAAACAGAAGTGGTGGATCTGGGGGAAGAGTTTTGAGTCTGGCAGCTTAATGGGCAGCATTGCATGAGGCAGCGGTGGGAAGCAATGGTCCAGCTCCTGTCCATGAACGTCCCCATGGCCCCACATAGCCTCACATCAACCTCTCTATTCTCGGTGGTCCTGTGAAACAGACTCAAATGGCTTCTACTGCGGTTGGTGCACAGGTTACCCAACTCTCACTTTGACCTGAAAGGACAAACTGATGAACCACCCACTTTTTATTTACAATTCAGGAAGTTTAGCTTTTTTTTCACTTGCATCATAGATCTCAGAGAGCATCGAAGATCTTAGGCTGATCAGCCCAGGCTCTGTGTGGCTGTGATATACAGAGTCTTCCACACAACCCTCTGTGGGCACTGCAGTCCAGGGCTTGTAGCATCACCCTTAACAAGACAAGGGAAATGAGCACTTTAATGGCAGGCCAATGCAGATGGTGTCTGCTAGGATGTGCTGACATAGTTTCAGAAGACATGGGACTCTCTAGAGTTCAAGTATTAGAAACATACAAAAATCCTGCACAGTAACAGTTTAGAGGCCATGAAAACCATATAAGCTAAGTATTAGAAGTACCTCTGTTCTGGGAAAGAAAACACTGGATGTTTTCTCCTGTCTTGAAGGCTAATGCAAAAAGGGGATGTGAAAACCAGCAACCCTGTTTTGGGAAGGAAGATCTCGGGTGGGAAGATTTAGGTCACATATGTAGCATTCCAATTATGCTCACACAAAGTGAAAAACTTTGGCAGCAATTTCGGAAGAAAAAATGCAGGAATCCAATAGTTTTGAGACCATCTCATTCTGAGTTTGGGAATTGGGAAGGTTGAAGAAGGAAACTTCACGTACTATCCCTTTCGAGAACTACCCCTTTCAAGTTAGCGCTCTCACAAAGAAGGTCAGAGAGATTTAGATTGGATATAAGGAAGAATTTTTTTACAGTAAGGGTGGTGAAATACTGGAACAGGTTGCCCAGAGAGGTGGAGGCCCCATCCCTGGAAACATTCAAAGTCAGGTTGGATGGGGATGAACCTGAACTAGTTAAAGATGTCCCTGCTCACTGCAGGAGGGTTGGACTAGATGACCTCTAAAGGTCCCTTTGAACCCAAAACATTCTATGATTCTATGATCTTTCCACTCCATGAAGAGCAAGATCTCTGCCCTGTTTCCTTCAATCATCTTGCTGATTTTGCACACCCACCTTTCACACCTCACAACAGATCTGTGGTCGACTGCAACCCTTTGGAAGGACCTATGTCACCTCTGATGCCACCTTCAGCCTGTCCATATTTCAGTGGCTCATCTTTGACAGTCTCCTGCTCTATGCCAGTTGTGTACCCATCGGGACTCAAATCTGTACAGGGCTTTTGTTTACTTCACACCTGTACTGCATCTCACACAGGGTCCCAACCTCAGCCAGGGCATCCTGGCATCACTGTGGCTTGAATGCTATTCGTAAATTTCTCCTTAATAATACCTGGTTTTCAGTCTTGGCCAGATGGTGACACACAGCAATGGAGTTGAAGTCTAGAGTGCTTTCAGAGAAGAATTAATACTGTCAGAGTATGCTAGACTCCATCAGCTCAGAGCTAGAATGATTTTCTCATCTGCTGTATTGCCCATGAATTTCACTGCACCTCTTTCTTGGACTGCAGCTGCTGCCTTACTTCCCTGGCTTTTCTCACCCCCTTCTAGATATTCACACTTTCCATTTCACTTGTTTCCTCCTTTTCATCCCTTCTGATGACCACCTAATATTTTCCAAAGATCTACAGAAACACCAACTCATTCTTGTACTCACACTTCCCTCTTTTCAAAGGGCAACTGTGACATCTCCAGATTCACGGATCTAACCATAGATAAATGCTGCCATTCAAGCCAGGATGGTGAAAGAAAACATGAGGATATGGATGCAGGTAGCACAGAGGAGCTAGAAATAGCCATATCCCTTTAGAAAGTTAGAGTCCTCTAGCAAGCTACATCCTTAATGACAGTGCAGCTGTGCTTTGTCACCCGAGGCTGCACTCACAGCATTGATGAGGGGGCAAAAGACACTCATTCCTTGGGAATTCTGTGCATCAACCCAACACTATGGCTTTCTGCTATTATTCAGTCTTAGGAAACCTCTCAGGGCAAAGAGAGACTGAGTCAGCAAGTTTGCCTAGAGAAGTGATTTGGGACAACATCACCAGCTACATCCCCAAGGCTTGATGCTCTCACAACATGCTAGGGAAATCCCTTGGCAGAGGACTGGGTAAACATGAAGACAACTTCTCCAATTTTCTGATTCCCTTCTACTCACTTGGCTGACTGCTCCCACCATCTGCATCTCTAATGCTCACAGCCAGAGGCAGCTACACTCCCAAAGGCAGGAGGAGTGTACTTCTCAGATGGGAGGTTAAATATGGCTCTCCTCAGATTAAGCAACATGAGGACTTGAAGTCTTTTTGAATCAAGGAAAGATAGATAGTGAAAAGGAATAAAAGCAGCCAAGCACAAGGAATGTAGAACATACTCTACTAGCTGTAGTAAGATGATCACGGCAGGTAACAGTCACCTGATGCTTGGCACAGTCTCTGTGACTGAAATGCTAAATACTCAGTCCTCTTCAGTCATGGATTTGAATCAAGATGGTGTGACTGCTAACCACCAGCCATACTAGGCAACAGATTCTTTTGAACCTAGAGGAGATGGATAGACAGACAGAAAGAAAGCCTAGGCAGAGCAGTCCCATCTCCTCATTTCCCACACTTGGTATTTACGACTCAAAAGTCCCAGGACAAACCTTAGCTTTCCTTTTAGACAGCACAAGTAGGTGCTTGGCTGCTTGCAAGTTCGGGGCAGGACGGGTCTCCCTGGGGACCCTATTCCCCTGCATGTCTGCCTAAGGGGTAACTTTGATTTTGACAAAGGCAGCAGCAGAGCTGTAGGAAGCTCTATCAAAGGAGCTCTCTGATCACCTTTGGTGCAGTAATAAAACTCAACATTTACCAAAATGTCAACTCCAAATGAGAGTGCAATGTTTTTCCACAGGAAATCTTGTGGGATGAGTGTCAAAAAGCTTGAAAACCACTGGCCTAGTCAAGTGGTCACTGCATGGAACGGGGAAGATTTGCAATCAGTTTCTTATCAATTACTGGGCACTTTGGTGGCGATCATGACATTGATGTGTTCTGGATTAAATTATTAATACCTGGAACAACTTATTGGGAGAGGTGATGAATGGTCCATCTGGCAGTTTTTCATGCAAGACTTGCTTACTCAACAAATACTTGATTAATATAAGCATAAACTGTGAGTTTGTAACAATCCCTTTTAATACCAAAAGACTCTGCTTTTGATAATTAGCCACCTCTCTTGGCTGGGTAACATTTTGTCACACAGGGTGTTTCAGTAAACAAGCTGATCACACTAAAAGTCCCAAGGCTCATCCAGATCCATTTTTAAAATACAAACAATGCTGAAAGCCAAAGACCAAGACCAAGGTATGTTGATCTTAACATTAACTGCAAAGAACAAAAAAATAAATTTTCTAAGGCTTATGGATGGATTCCAGCACAGGCACTTCATATTTGCCACCATCCTTTCTGCAGTCATTGCAAAAAGTTATAAGATACATCAAACCCAGAAACAAATTGAAAATAGAAACTGAGACATTAAGTGTGTAGAAACCTGAAGAGGACCTATTATGTCATTATTGTTACTGGCACAGGGGAAACTGAAACAGATTATTTCTATGTCATGTCAAATAGGAGAAACTGCAGACAGAGTGCTCCTTCGTACAGAGAAAGCTGTAGGTGGTACTGGAATGACATTTAAGCAGGATAAGCAGCAGAAGTACTGCCCAATAGTATGGGTGGGTGTCAGGGCATGAAAGAGGACGCCTGACTGTAACATGAACATGTTGCAACTCGTTCTGAAATCAGTGCAATTACTGATTGAGGAAAATGAACAGCTTTTGCCCGGTGCTGGAAATCAGATTTACACTCTGCAGCCCATCCCTGCACAGTAACACTTCATTTAACAATTCTCAAGATACCTCTTGATGCTAAAAATACTGATGTTCTAGTGATGGCAGGGTAAAAAGAATTAGGAGATTCTTAAAGAAATAGCAAGCCATATCCAATCTAGAGTGGCACCGCTTTCCTTTCTGTCTAGGGATAGGGTTACCCAGAGGGTGAACTGCACCTTTGTGGGAGGGCATCGCACCATGCAGCTCTGCTTTTACTTCTTTCAGTACTACACATGGGGAAACCTCCTGCTTTGCCTCACATCCCATTAATCCTTCCCTATGGCATAAGTTCTGCCTGTCTGAATGCTGCTGCAATGAGGACAAGGCAAACAGCCTTCCTCTCCTAATGAGCTCAGATCTGTCTGCAGCTATAGACCATCCCCAAGCCCCCCCAAAAAAGTCAGGAGGAGGAAGGATCCAGAATGAACTGGATGTTGTAGACTAGAAAGTGATGACATTACTACAAAGATCAAAGACATGAGCATACTGTTGCCAGCAGGATGGTTATTAAAATAGACAGAAAACAAAAAAGGCAACCAGAACAATGAAATAATAGAAGGACTTAGAGCCTGAGTAAAGTAGAACCGTTGAGAGACAGAATAATAAAGAGATGAGATAAGGCAGACTGGGAACCTGTGTTCCCCTCTCTTGCAAGTGGAAGGGGAGATGTATAGAAAAAAAATTATGTCATATGCAAAACTGGTAAAAGGAAACACTCCATCGCACAGTGCAGAACTAAGCATGGAGCCCCTGATCTCAGAAGTTGCCATGTAAAGGGCCAGGTGTGGAGAGTGGAGTGGTGCATTTGGTCTCAGGGGTGTGCTGGGAGGGCTCTGTGCCATGCCCATCTCCTCTAACCTCTCCCCAGAACTCATGTCTGGGAGCCCTCAAGAGACAGTTCAAAGGACCGTGAGCCAGGTTGTGAGGCTGTGTTTATAGCTTCCCACCTCCTTTCACACCGCAGTTTCTCCCCATCCTATACGCACATGTCATCTAAGAAGAGTGTCGTGGTTTAACCCCGTTTGGCAACTGAGCACCACCCAGCTGCTCACTCACTCCCCCCACAGTGGAATGGGGGAGAGAATCAGAAGAGTAAAAGTGAGAAAACTTATGGGTTGAGATAAAAACAGTTTAATAGGGAAAGCAAAAGCCGCGCATGCAAGCAACGCAAAGCAAGAAATTCATTCACCACTTCCCATGGGCAGGCAGGCGTTCAGCTATCCCCAGGAAAGCAGGGCTCCATCACGCGTAACGGTTACTTGGGAAGACAAACACCATCACTCCAAACATCCCCCCCTTCCTTCTTCTTCCCCCAGCTTACATACTGAGCATGACGTCATATGGTATGGAACAGCCCTTTGGTCAGCTTGGGTCAGCTGTCCTAGTTGTGTCCCCTCCCAGCTTCTTGTGCACCTGGCGGAGCTGAGAGCTGAGAAGTCCTTGGTCTGTCTAAGCACTACCCAGCAACTACCAAAACATCAATCTGTTATCAACATTCTTCTAGTACTAAATCCAAAACACAGCACTATACCAGCTACTAGGAAGAAAATTAACTCTGTCCCAGCTGAAACCAGGACAAGAAGGAAGACTGAAAAACCAAAAACCACCAAAGCACCCATCGGCATTCAGTGCTGACCACCCAGGCACTGCTCAGCTGCCTGTCTGGAAAGCATCGCAGCAAGTAAGAGCAGCAGTAGGCAGAAAACCTCTCCCACTTATTTCATGGCCAAATTTCAGGTTTGAAGCTGAAAAAGAATTCTTTTTATACAGACATCAGAAGACCATTTAGGAGTAGCAAAGCAGTACATCATCTGGCTATAAAAAGCCTCCTATAAATAAAACCAGGAAAAATTGCACGCACTCTTAGCTTCTTTAGCTCAGCGCACTGATAGCTAGTTTTCACTAACACTTTTGATGCCTGAACCACTTTGGCCATATCTTTGTAAAGAACAGGCCTTCCTCAGAGGTACTGCCAAATAGCTTAGTGCTTACTCGTTAGTGGCTGTGTCTATACATCATGTTTGTGATCTCCAAAGCATGTCTCAAACACATGCCATTCACACACAAGGGTCTAGCTTGCCTAAAATGCCAGGGCAGAATTTGGACACTGATTCCCTGGGAAAACTGCATCCACATTCAAAATTGTAGTGTGACAAATACAGCCTCACCTATACTATTAAACCCCTGGTAATCGCCAGGTGCTTTATCCTTGGAGTTGAGATGCATTAGCTGCATTGTGGTTATCTGTCATAATCAGTTTGAAGATCATCAGTCACCAAGCTCAGCTTGCAATCAGAAAATTTAGTGATGGGTAGGCCTCCAAAGTTATTCCATGTTTAACATCTGGAGCATTACCCAACTCTCATGACATGGAAATGTTAGGCATTTGATGAGCGGAATCTTGGAATAATTTGTTACCTGGTAGAAGTGTTGAGAAGAGCGATACTGAGAGCAAGACATATGCTTGGGAGTCATGGTCAGTCATGGCCATGCTTATGGTCTGTATTGCAGTTTTGGTTGGAAGAGATCATGCATGAATCAAGGTAAAGATGGAAGTGGGCCTTACCCATTGTCTTTCAGACCTTTCTTTTGGCACTGCTGCCAAAGCCCTGAAGGAATTCTGAGCTCACAGACACAAAGGGGCTTTTCTGCTTATTTCATCATGCAGCCTATGTATACAAGCAGCACCGCACACATCCTCACGTGTATTGCAAAGAAATTATTTTCTTTTAAAATAGGTTGAGCACCTATCTCTAGTATCTCAGAACACCCTGTCTCCAGGTCACTGTCAGCTTGTGTTAGTTTTGTTTTTCCCCGCATAATAAAATACTTGACTGCGATACAAAGATACAAGAAAAGCAGGATGGACTACCAAAGGTCACACTAGCTATTCTGACACTCTCTTGTTCATACCAGGGTCTTTCATTGCTGCTTCCTGCACCACTTCACTGCTTGATTTCTTTGGAAATTGTCCAACACAAGTACAGCCTGTGAGTGTGTATGTGCACTTGTGTATTGGCTTAGCCCAGCAGTTGGAGGGATTGGGTTCTGTTGGTACAGTGCCTGTTTCCTGTGCTGAAATAGCAAGAAAATGGCACCATGCTGTTTCACATAGGCGTGCACTTAGATACAAGGACATGAAGAATACAGCGGGGTTTGTGACAAAGAAGAAATTCTTGCGTAAGAGAAGCCAAGCAACTCAGAACTTCCTCATGAAGTGAAATCAGTGCAGAAACAGCACTCTGCTTTTGACAGAATGAAAGGGATGAGACTGCAGCTGCATTGTTATGAACAGTATTTGTTAATGAGAACATCTGCCTTATGCATGAGCCATGGGTGTTTCAATAACCTGGCTCTCCTGTGGGCTCACCTGGGAGAGCCCTGGAACCTGCCACTGTGCCTAACTCCCTCCCGATACCTGCTGCGCTTGCCTCGTCTGGGAAAGCTCTGACAATGGAGATTCAGCAGCTGCCGTGGATGATTGATGACAGTGTCTCGCCATCCTTAACATTACAAGATATCTTGTTTGAATGTTCCTCCACTACAACAGCTCATGACTTTTTGCCCTACCCAACACAGATCTGGACAACAATTTATCTTCCTTCCTGCATGTGCTTATTTAAACACTGTTATGACCCTACTCATCCTCCTCTTTTTACATGGAACAGACCCAGTTAATTTGATCTACAAAAGCATATATTTTATTTAAGACACCCCCCCACCCCCCCCCCCCCCGGAAGAGCAAGCAAGGTCCTATTCCACTTCAGAAACAAAATTGTCAAGATGAGTTCCTAGGGCGTAGTTGTTATTTCTAGTGATAACATGAGCTGTGACAGGAGCTCAGGCTCTAGATCTTAGAATGAAGCTAGTCGCCGAGAAGCTCTTACTTTAAAATTAAACATATTTGATCTGAAGTTAAAGACAGACTAAACATGGAAATCCAGACTCATTCCTCTCTGCGGGGCCTACATTAGGCAGGTGCAAAGGAAGCGCATTGTTGACATAATACAAAATGAGCCACTAGAATGTATTAATTTATGGTTCTTGCAGCTATTTCTGGGTCCTGAATTGGTAATACCACTCAGGAAAAACGCAAGTGGGTTGTCTTGGACAGTTCAAACAAAACAGTTGCTCGGGAGGCAGCCATAGGCAGAGGAAGGTCACAGAGCGATCAGAAAATGCTGCCATTACATTGCCTGCGTATCGCAAAGATTGCACTGCACTTCACTGCTGCACTTCCCAGCCAGCTTTCTCCAACTCCTGGCTTGCTCCTGGCCCAGCTCCCATGTCGCCTGACCCTTCCCATCTTCCACAGCATGACCCATTGCTCCCTGACCGTCTCGCTGTCAACGCCAGCTCCCTCTCCCAGACGCACAGGCACACCAGCTCTTCCACATCAATATGCTACCCCTCTGCTGTGCATTTTATCCTACTTGCCTCCATGATTTTCTCTTTTTTACTTGGAAACTAGCAGCGCTGAGAGTCCAAGGCAACTTCTTGTCCCTTGGTTCTGTAAACAGTAAAATTGCTTGGATGCAAAGGAGAAATGACACAGCAAACCCACAGCCCAGACATGGAGACAGACTCACTTCAGACACAGACACATTCACAGCACTTGGCTGCCAAACAAGAACATATTCCCGCTAAGGAGACGCAGACAGATCCTCATAATCTAGTTGGCATTGGGTTCATTTTTGCTTTAACTACAAAAGTGTGCATTCCTGAAAACTACATGGTTTCTCTGCCAAATTCAACCAGGCACTCCAGGGAAAACTCCAGTCAGTGAGGAAGCTGTAGAGGGAATGACCTGATCAGCAACGAACACTCCCTGCAGCTGCAAACATAAGATGAACGAAGAAGCTGCAGCTAGTGTGAATAAGATTGGCAGACTGACAACTAACTGAATATAGCATTTAAATGGAAAGTATTCTTATTTCACATAATTTCCTGGCAAAAGGTGAAAGACCAGGAAAAAAAATCTAGTAATTGCTAATCACCTACTAATACTGGGAATTTGCATGTGTTTTCAGAAATAAGAAAAACTCTCAAGAGTCTTTACAACTGATAAATAAGCAGAGGTATTTGTGAATGCTTGAGATACACCCATCCATACTGAAAACTTAGTTTGGGATTTCATTGTGTGTAGTTCCAAAAAGACACTGGCAACAAAAAAAAGACCTCACAGGCTGAAATTTAAAAATAACTGTCTTTTCCATATATTTTCAAATAGTTTCAAGCTATGCTGTCTTTCTGTCTTCAACAGGTGAAACGTGTGCTCCTCACATTACAGATAAACGAAATTCAGGGTGAAGGGTGGGATCATAAAGTTTGCTCAAATAGTCACAATAGTAAAATCTGAAGGTGACTGTGAAGAGTCACAGAGGGCTCTTGTGGTCCAGTGTAAGTGAACAGAAAGCCAGCAGATGAAATTCAAAATCAGTAAGTGCTATGTAATACAACTGGTGAAGAAAACCTGCCGATATACACACATGGTAATAGTTACTAAATTAATTGGGAAGGAGAACCCGATGTCCTTGTGCAGAACACACTGAAGATGCAAACTCAGCACTTACGAGATATGACAGAGCATTGGGAATGATCTTAGGGAAGATACACTAGGATTAGAAAGGTGAAGAGAGGGACAAGATGAAACAGAAATGGCTTAGAAGCCGAGTAGAGATTAGGCAAAGAAGGATTTTTCCATTTGGAAGACTTTACTAGAGGAGGAGCAGGCAGTAGGCAGACATACAACTGTAAGTGATAGGAAGATAAGTGGAAAAGGATTATCACAGAATCACTGAATGGCAAGGGTTGGAAGGGACCTCTGGAGATCACCTAGTCCAACCCTCATGCTAAAGCAGGTTCACCTAGAGCAGGTTGCACAGGACATCGTCCAGATGGGCTTTGAATATCTCCAGAGAAGGAGACTCCACAATCCCCCCGGGCAGCCTGTTCCAGTGTTCTGTCACCCTCAGAGTGAAGAAGTTCTTCTGCATATTCAACTGAAACCTCTTATGCTTCAGTTTGTACCCATTGCCCCTTGTCCTGTTGCTGGGCACCACTGAGAAGAGTCTGGCTCCGTCCTCATGACATCCATCCTTAAGATATTTGTATGTGTTGATGAGGTCCCCTCTCAGTCTTCTCTTCTTCAGGCTGAACAAGCCCAACTCTCTCAGCCTTTCCTCATAGGGGAGATGCTCTCTCTAGGAGTTCATCTTTCTTGAACTGGGGAGCCCAGAACTGGACACAGTACTCCAGGTGGGGTCTCACCAGGGCAGAGAGGAGGGGGAGGATAACCTCCCTCGACCTGCTGGCCACACTCCTCTTAATGCACCCCAGGATACCATTGGCCTTCTTAGCAAGAATTATTTATTTCTCATTGCACAAAATCTAAAGGCAGTCAATGACATTTTCAGGCAGCAGATTTTTAAGAAACAAAAAAAATGTTTTGCCTTAGTGCATACTACTACTTAGACTGTGGATGCTCCCATGGAAAACCACAAACACCAAAAATAAAAGCAGGTTTGAAAAAGCATTGGACAATATAATACAGTCTCTTAAAATTTGTAAACATGCCCATAAACATGATGCAACCATTGTAAATCAGAAAATTGCTGAAAGTAAAATGTGCATATGCTTCGTTCTTCTGAAAGCATTCCCCATCAGCTACTCTCAGGGGCAGAATCAGAGGCCAGGTGGGATTTGCTTTGATGTGGTGTGGCTAGGGGGCTCGCAGAAGAACCTTCTTCCTTAACACTGTACGTTTTCCTATTTTCCTGCATTTGGTAAATACATTTGCTCTTTATCTTATTAAGCACAGTTCTTCACCCAGCTTGAATTTTCACTTCCTCATGACTCCATTACGGCAAGAGAAATCATCTACCTCCCAGAGAAGGGAGGTATCTCTTCATATACGCATGCAGATACAAACCTGTCTGCCTGAAAATGGCTACTTTCACTAGACAATGCCTTTGGGGTTTTTGAAAGCTCCAGCTGATATCTGAATACCAATTTTCACTGTTCCTGATGGAGAGTTAACACCATCTGGTATCTTACCTGGGAGGAGAGCATGGACTGTCGGGTGTTCAGTAGTCTGTATTTCAGAAAGGCCATCAGGTCTGAAAGAGAGAAAACAAGGAAACATGGAAGAGTAAGCACAAGGGACCACATAAGAACACAGCAGAAGCTCTTGGGAAGCTCGCTATACTGCGTGTGGTGTGAACACAGCTGTCTGCAGAGCTCATCAGGAGCTGAACAGTCATGAGAACATGGAGCACCAAAAGGCTAATTTTCTGTGAATGAAGCAGAAATATTTTTCAGGGTATGAGTTTTGCAAAATTGTTCAATCTCAAGCAGCAGTTAAACCTGGGAATATCTGCCCAAGCAATAGAAACTTCAACAATTGAGAAGTGGGGCTAACAACTCAAGGGCCTTGCTGTCCACTCTGCAGGACCCAGGCTGTTCCTCAGGCTACCTCAATTTCAGTAGTAACCCTGTGAGCCTCTGAAAGCAAGACTTTGTTTCTTGGTTACTCCTGAGCTCTCAAAATCCCAAAACATTTGACAAGCCTTTGTTAATTGTGTTCTCTTCACAATATGGAGATGTTCTTTCTGGGCCATTCTTTTGCTGGGCCATCTTGTTTAGACTGTGCTCTTGCTCAGAAAGGTTGGACCAGATTACCCTTGAGGTCCCTTCCAACCTGGTATTGTATGATTCTATGACACTTTCTGGTTTGGAGAGAGGGATTAATATGAGTCACTCAATGGCAGAAGGGAAGTCCTCAAAGTAAGGCAGAGCACCTTGCTCCTTTTCCCATGCCCAGGTCCCAGGGGCTGCTGTGAGACTGACGCACAAGCAAACTGGGTTTTGCAGCTGCAGGGGTTTGGGTAAAATCTCAAACCACAGAACAAAGTTTCTTACATGTGGGAGGAAGATGCTTGACAACTGTAGGTGTGTAAAGCATGTGAGCAAAATACTAGGAATCTCACCTAGGTCTTCCCTTCATAGGGGGTATCATGTCCCCATTGCCAGGTCTATGAGCAGGTTAAGCTTTGTTTACACAGGTGGGAATCTGACTTTAGGACCAGCTGTAGGGAGCAGTGGGAAGGGTGGGAATTCAAATGGCTAGTTTGGGGTATGCTGCCTCCTGTTGCCCCATGAGAACAGGGCCAGTCTCCCCATTTCCAATTCACACTGCCTGCCACAGTTACTCACTTGATGACATTCACCCGCCAGTGATAAATGGATAAGGAGGGAGGGCAGACGTGTCCTTTCACAGACAACCCTGAAATCAAATTGGCATAACCGCATGCCAATTCCTGAACACCAAATCTCTAGAACACCTACCAGCAACACTAAACACAACAGAATTTTACATATGGTACGGAATACCCCTTTGGCCAGTTGGGATCAGCTGTCCTGGATGTGTCCCCTCCCAGCTTCTTGTGCACCTGGCAGAGCAGGGGAAGCTGAAAACCTCCTTGGCTAGCATCAGCACTCAACTAAAACATCAGTGAGTTATCAACATTCTTCTCATCCTAAATCCAAAACACAGCACTGTGCCAGCTACTAGGAAGAAAATTAACTCTCTCCCAGCCAAAATCAGGACAGTGATTCAGTGCTGTACTGAGCATTCAAAATTTTTGTTTTGTTTTGCTTCCTTTAAAGGAGAAAAGATGCATTCCTTGCTATGTTTGGATAGGACATAATGGCACTACAGTTTTCACACAGGAATTGAAGTTTCCACAAAATCAAATCCCCTTCCTCTCCCCCCGCCTCCCTTTTTTTAGTTCAACTTTCCGTGAAGAAAATTAGAAGCAAAGTTTTGGCCAGGTCACTCATTTCTAACTGAGTATTTCACTTTGTTTAACTGTGCTGCAGCTGTTTCATTTCCAGGCAATACCAGAAAATGCAGAGCTACACTTCCCTTACAGTCTGGAAAAAGTTACTCTTAGTAGGCTCTTTGGAGGACTGTACTTCTTGTAATGTTAAATAACTTCGTAGCTAAACCAAGCTGTGTATAATTCTGCAGGAGCCAAAGTGATTTTGTACATACTTACTAATTCAAGGCAATCAACAGATTTTGGGTTTTAATAGAAGTAGTTCTGGGATGTGTTTATTCCAGTCAAAGCAAGAAGTGAAATGATTGCCTGTCTAGACAGGAATGCTGTGCTTAAGAGTAACTACTTGTGATGGCTCAAAAGCAGACAAAACCTTCCACACTGCCAATTCACCTGACTGTGCAACTTCCTCCTC
Source organism: Egretta garzetta (assembly GCF_000687185.1). NCBI lineage: Eukaryota > Metazoa > Chordata > Aves > Pelecaniformes > Ardeidae > Egretta > Egretta garzetta. Next base: position 2,512,362 of record NW_009260621.1, on the reverse strand, counting down.
TTCCAACGAATCACAGGCAGCTTTTTTCCAATTAGGAGACAGTTCTTCAGTTATATTTGGACTAAAATCTACGGGACTGCTGGGCTACATCGTTAAAGACTGTCAATACTTTTTCTTCTACTCTTTCATTTTTCCTTCAAGAAATTAATGCAGTCTTTAAAGACAACACTCACCTTGCCGGTGGCTTTGATCTGGGCAGAGGCATCATCTAAGGCTAAAGGGAGAATGGAACAGCAGTGGTGCCTGTCTTGTGTGTGACAACTTGGTGGATAGACCACTTGCTGACAAAGTGACAGAGCTGATCTCTAAATGTGCCTGAGCCTGAAAATCAGTGGAGGTACTTTTACATGATTACAGGCATTGAAATTCTAACCCTACAACTGTGAATTCGAACTGCACTAATTGGCATAAGCTGAGAACATTGCTTACCCATCTTAGGACATACAGCTGGCTAAAAACAATGCTTGCATTTGCAAGCAAATCAAATGCCAAAACCAACAGGCCTGTCAGATTGCCCCATTCAGGTGAATGAGGATGCTGCAAACATGGAGCTAAACCAGGAGAAAACAAGCACCTGTGATTTGGTTTGTTGGCAAGAATGTAGGTTGAAGGCACACTGGGAGCAGACACAGGCAATGCACCTCCTCCTGGGGAAACTGCAAAGCTCTCACTTCTAAGCTCAGAGAAGCCCCCTCAGTGCCACTGCTCAAAAGTTAAGAGAAGAATATGTGATAGGAGAAGAGCCAACAAGTGAAGTTAGTCATGAATTCTTTTCCTTAGTCACTCAATTCTTCCAGCTAAGTGGAAATGCCACTGGAAATGGTCTTCTTTCAAATGAAAAAACTTGCGTCAGAAGAATTAAATAATTTCAATCCAGTTAAAAACTTTTACAGGCGATGGGTAACAATTGAATCAAAGGATATCCTGTACGTACAGTTACTAGGGAAATTCACCACAATCACAGAGATTGACACCTTCCAGGCTATTCCCAGAACTTCCTGTTGTACAAACTGGAAGATAAAGTCTCTTTTCCCTGCACCACCCATGTCATTTTCCATGTTGGTGGTGTTCAAGGAGATGGAGTTGAACATACGAGCTAAGTAACAAGCTGTGACGTGAGATGTGTCCCAACACTGCCACTCTTCCATAATCAGGAGGCTGTGGATGACAAAGTCCTAGGTCACGTTGGCAAGGACAACAACTCAGCAAGGGTACAAGAGGAGTAGAGAAAAATCAAATGCCTTCTGATGTCCAAAAAATTACTTCCAACCACAGGCAGAATTATCCAGCTAGGACATGGACCCTGCAGCTGCACCAGCTACCACAGGGAGCTCCTGCAGTGCAAGGTGACATTGCTCACTGCACCTACTTGCTCCAGAAAACCAGACTGGTAGGAGACAATGCCAGCCTGAGAAGGAAGTTTCAGGCTACCCTCGATATTTTGGGAATGCTGGGGTTCACACAGAGACTTCTCAAAACATGTCAATATAGTTCTTTGATCTTCCACACAAACCAATGAGAAGGTGAGACAGGTTTCAGCCATCATTCTGCCTTTCCCCTTCTGAAAAACCTCAGTTGAGTCAGAATGAGTCACTGTGCCTCTGCCCGCTCATATGTTAGAAAAAAAAAATTATTCTGTTCTGTGTGGAGATTAAGTATCATTTGTTATTTTCAGGTTCTGAGGAAACAGAATAAAAAGCATCAACTAGCAATAGAGTCTAAATGTTGGAATAATAACAAGGCTGGAATAAGACTGTAGAGGTGAAAAGCAGGTTGTACAACCCAGCAGTGCTCCTGCCAGTGTTGGCCTGAGTGGTGGGCTCCCAGCTCTATTTTGAAGACAGCATGTAACCCATATGCAGGACAGACTAAGAATACTCCTAAAGAAATTGCCCTGCCCAAAAAACAATGTCAAATCCTTACCACACTGTAACGGCCCTAACGAATCAAAGGGTTGCAGTCCTAACTGTCCTCTATCCCTGACAAGATGAGCAGCAGTAATTTCAGATAACAAGAGCATCAGCTGGATTTAACTGACCAGACCGTGCCAGAAATGGACAACGTCAGCCCATGCTCTGTAGACAAGCAGAATTAGCTGAACAGTCTGTTTTCTGCTACTGTCTTTAGGACTGGTGGTTAGCAGAAACAGGTAAGAGTTAGGACCCAGAAAGCACGTCATCAAGAAAGATTATCATTACAAACCGCTGTTGACCAGAGCAACTAGAAAAACTTAAGGTAAACAACTGCAACACTTGAGGAGAAAACTGCAGAGGGAGAACACAAGGTCCAAAAGACCCAACACCTGCCACAGATAACACAAAGGTTAAGGAGAAGATGAAGAAACCCTGGGAAGACATCTAGGGATGATAGGCAGGGAATTTGAGCAGAACATGAAAAAAATACTACATCAAGTGGGGCAGGAACTGGTGCGAGACTGTAAAGCTTATTGCTAGCATCTGGTTTTGCTGAATAGGCAGGGAAGAATCTGTGTTACCAACTCTAGCAAGCTGATCGCAAATTTTACTATGTCTGAAATAAATACGTATTTTAAGTCCCAGCTGATAGAATCAGAAATACTCTCATGATTCAGCAAAACTCTAGAAAACAGGATCATAGAATCATAGAATCATAGAATGTTTTGGGTTGGAAGGGACCCCTAGAGGTCATCTAGTCCAACCCCCCCGCAGGAGCAGGGACACCGCTAACTAGATCAGGATGCTCAGAGCCCCGTCCAACCTGGTCTTGAATGTTTCCAGGGATGGGGCCTCCACTACCTCTCTGGGCAACCCGTTCCAGTGTTTCACCACCCTCATTGTAAAGAACTTCTTCCTTATATCTAGTCTAAACCTACCCTGGTTTAGTTTAAAACTAAACTAAAACTAAACTAGGTCACTGCTGGCCCTACTAAAAAGATTTTCCCCATCTTTCCTATAGACCCCCTTTAGGTACTGAAAGGCCGCAATCAGGTCTCCCCGCAGCCTTCTCTTCTCCAGAGCTGGACACAGTACTCCAGGTGAGGCCTCACCAGAGCAGAGTAGAGGGGCAGA
>NW_009260621.1:2501803-2508562 GCF_000687185.1 Egretta garzetta | reverse complement strand
ATTCAGGTTCCTCAGGTGGTCACGAACCTGGTCTTCTCCTACAGCAGGAGGGGTTTTGCCCTCCCGGTCCCCCTCATGCCATCCATCGACTTGGGGGGGGTGAGGAGAGAGGTTGCCAGTGAAGACTGAGGCAAAAAAGGTGTTGAGTACCTCAGCCTTCTCCTCATCTGCTGTTACCAGCCTGCCGGTCTCGCTTATCAGCGGGGGTACACTCTCTTTAACCTTCCTTTTCCGGCTGATATACCTGTAGAATCCCTTTTTATTATTCTTTGCATCCCTAGCCAAGTTAAGCTCCAGCTGCGCCTTCGCCTCCCTGACCCCATTCCTACACAACCGGACCGCGTCCCTGTACTCTTCCCAGGATGCCTGTCCCTGCTTCCACTGCCTGTGCAGTTCCCTCTTCCTCCTTAGTTTGACCAGCATCTCTTGTCTCAACCACGCCGGTCTCTTTCCTTCTTTGCCCGATTTCTTACACCTAGGGATCGAGAGCTCTTGTGCTCTGTGGACCACATCCTTAAAGATCCGCCAGCTCTGTTCTTCTCCCCTGTCCCTGAGGACCGTTTCCCAGGGAGTCCTTCTGACTATCTCCTTGAGGAGCTGGAATTCTGCTTTTCTAAAATTCAGGGTCCTGACCGTACTCTTTGTTCTTCCCATTTCCCTCAGGAGCATGAGCTCTACCATTGCATGATCACTGCAGCCCAGGCTGCCTCCGATCTGGACATCTCCGACGAGCTCGCTTGCATTGGTGACCACCAGGTCCAGTATCGCATCCCCTCGGGTAGGGGTGTCTATTACCTGGCTTAAGAAGTTGTCCTCAATGCATTCGAGAAACCTGCTGGATTGCCTACAGCTTGCCGTGTTGGTTTTCCAGCAGATGTCGGGGTGGTTGAAGTCCCCCAGGAGGATGAGAGCCTGCGAGCACGAAGCCTCCCGGAGTTGGAGGAAGAACGCTTCATCCAAGGATGAAGCAAGCACAATCTAAAAGACCATACACTGAAAAAAAGTAAAAATTTCCAAATGAATTATTAAAAAAGAAGAAAATACATATTTTTTTAAGGAAATCCCATTGCTTTCAGGTCCACAAAATGGTGTTTAAATATGATTTTGCCCATACATTTCTATCCACAAACCACAGAAAACTTAAACCACAGACTTTGCTCCTAATTGTTGAAGAAGGCAGAAAGCTGCTAACACACTGCTTTTAGGCCTGGGTCAGAGCAACTCTACTGCTTCAGAGAAGGACTGCAGACAAAAGATAAAACTTCTCAGACAAAAAGAGAGCAAAGAACAAGGATCCTAGCAGCAATATAGTTTCTCATGGGAAAGTTGAGAAAGGGATGAGGCAGATGAGAGGAGGTGGACAGAGCGTGGACAAGTTAACAGGAACCAGCCTACGGTTTGTCTGGAAACACTTAGAAAATGAGACAATCAGAAAAAAAACCAAACAGCACGAGATCCCAGAACAATGTGTTAGGCTTATAACAGAAACCTAGTTGACCATACAAGCGCAAACCCACAAGGGTGGAAAGGATGAAGATAAGGCTATGTTCCCTCATGCAGGCAGGGGTCTATCTGCACAAGAGGAAACAGCTTCATTGAACATCTCCTTTGAACAGGAGAAGGAGACCCAGCAAGGAGGCAGCTTGGACACATTCTGAGAGCCTGTAGCACCGGCCTGATCTTCTCTATTCTCCTATGACTTCCATAGTTACCATAGGAGGAATTGTACCCACACTATCAGGAAGGGATAGCACCAAGGAAGCGCTAGATAGAGACGTCCAAGTCTGGCCTTGTCAGACAGTTTTGAGAACAAGAGCTTCACTCAGTGCTGCATGGGTTAAGCCCCACACGGCCTGCACAAGGAAACTATTCTGCTTATGCCCCAGACAAAACTTGCTTATGCTGTCCTGGAGGGATGAATCATGCAGAGAGAAACTCTGGCAGGCAACACACATTGCAGGAAGAGTTCCCAATACAAACAAGCAAGATTCAGGCAGATAAGAGAAGATATGGCCTTGCAGGCTGTCTAGCAAGAGCATCCATCTTCAGAGTCCATGTAGCGTAACTTCTCAGGTGTGCCGTGAATGCTCTGAGTTTGCATAGCTTTTTATGTTTGATGCACCAGGCAGCCATCAGGGAAGCAAAAGCATTTATGTTTTATCTGCTCAGGTTGTAACTGCTTGGTACAGTGCAGTTGTCCAGCATCTGGAGCGTGGGCCTGATGGACCCAGCACTATTGGCTTCAGGTGGGAGCAGGCAGCTTCTGCAAGGGCTGAGAAGGAATCTGTGAGCCAAAAGGCACTACGGTCTCCTCGAACACAGAGTGAGGGAGTGGAGTTAGGCAGTGAAGCTAGGCACTGAAGGGAATGTAGCCCACAATGAGCTTTTCTACTGGGGAAGTCACTTCCCACAGGGCACAGGAAAGGGCAGCACAGACTTACGAACCCATCACTATCACAGTGGCTGCATAAGAGCTTGGCTTTTCTGGAAATGCTTCCAAGAGGACACCCTAGAAACTCCTAACCCCAGAGAAGAGGAGACATAAGGCATGCCTTCAGCCACTCTTCCCAGACACTGTGCCTGGCTCAGGGCCTGGGCAAGACAAAAAACAAGGAAGAAATGTCTGCTAAGCTTCCGAGCAAGGTCACCATCTGTCATTCCTCAAAACATTAACTCAGATCTCAAGAAGGCAAAACCTCGGATGTTTCCAGGCACCTAGAGAGAGCAGAGGAGCATGCTCCCTCCATACTGTGCATGGATAGCTGGTGGGTAGCAGAAGCAAACAAGCCCAACTTCAGTGGTTGGGAGAAATGTCACATTAGATCATGACCAAATTTGACTACTAAGTTACAGCACAAGGTCATGGCTGATCTTGTGTTTCTCACTAGCTGAGAAACTCAGCTCTCATCCTCTTGGGTATCATCAGCAGATGATACTCCCAACACAACCATACCTCACAGTGCAGAAAGCTCTCCAGGCTGCCTCTGAGGTCTAGATTATTACGTGAGCCTGAAATCATGTCTCTTACTAACCTGGCTTTCTGAAATATCAATGCCTATTAGTATATCATTATTCATCTGAGAAACAAAACCTCCAGGACTGCTAATGTCCTTACTAAGGAACACTTGCCTTTTACATTGAGAATTAGGGTCTTTTGGGATTCTTTTGGTTTTCATAGAATCACAGAATCGTTTAGATTGGAAAAGACCTTTAAGATCATGAAGACCCTTAAGATCATAGTTAGCACTGCCAAGTCCACCACCAAACCATGTCCCTAAGCACCACATCTACACATCTTTTAAATACCTCCAGGGATGGGGACTCAAACACTTCCCTAGGCAGCCCGTTCCAATGCTTGACAACCCTTTCAGTAAAGAAATTTTTCCCAATGTCCAACTTAAACCTGCCCTGGTGCAACATGAGTCCATTTCCTCTCATCCTATCACCCGTTACCTGGGAGAAGAGACCAACACTCACCTCACTACAGCCTCCTGTCAGGCAGTTGTAGAGGGTGATAAGGTCTCCCCTCAGCCTCCTCTTCTCCAGGCTAAACCACCCCAGTTCCCTCAGCCACTCCTCATCAGACTTGTGCTCCAGACCCCTCACCACCTTTGTTGCCCTTCTCTGGATGTGCTCCAGCACCTCAATGTCCTTCTTGTAGTGAGGGACCCAAACCTGAACACAGTATTCAAGGTGCGGCCTCACCAGTGCTGAGTACAGGGGCATGATCACTTTCCTGCTCCTGCTGGCTACACTATTCCTGATACAAAAATGTTTCTTTGTAAAGTTTTGGAATATATTAAAAAAAAAAAGTCTTCTACATTCAACTTCCATGATACAAACCTGCAATATGCCCGCTTTTAGCAGCAGAAGCATCCAGGAGCTCTGTGCCTGGTCTCAGTACAGAGCACATGCCCCAGTCACACTCACTCATTTCCATGCGACTGTGACATATCTGCTGCATGCTTGTTCCCAGAGACACATGGCACGCTTAAAAAGTTATTCCTCAATAGCTGCTTTATATTGAGTAAAGTATTTCCAAATAAATCGTTTTATCATTCACATAGGCACTCAGTAGCTGCTGAAATAATTAAATGTTGACCATGGCTTTCATATGAATTTCTGTTGGTCTTAAAGAAAGACTCTGTTGAATGACATTAGCAACTTATGAAAATGCATGCATGATAAAGCTGCCCTCTAGTGGGACGGTACCAATCACATCTACAGCCAACGTGCAGAGAAGGATTTTGGGGCCCACAGTACATCACTGAGCCTCAGGGACTGGATCGGGCAGCAGTCCCATCCTTCTAGGCTGCCCCTGCATCTGGCTTGGCTAAGGCTGCAGCTGGGCAGCCTCTGAGGTGCTGCCAGCTGCATTCCCAGCATGGCCACATCAACATGACCAGAGGTAACACTGCTTTGGCATTTTCAGCTAGGCCGTTCCCATACTGCTGTTTACTGGGGCCTGCAAAGGACATCCTCTGTCAGCTGGCACCACCTCTTAATTGGGAAAAATTACTTACTGGACACAGACTGAAAAAAGATGGGTAAACATCAACTGGCAGACAACTTAGCATTATTGAAAAGCCTTGCATTCACATGAAGCTAGCACTTGACCAGCACCAGGACTGAATGGACATCAACAGTGAAAGCTGAAGCCCTAGAGAGTGAGAAGGCTCCCAAGGACCCCATCCACAGAGATGCCATCACTTTGTACCAAAGAGACGAGTACACCCACAAGCCCTACTCTTCTGCCGCACACACTAGACAGCCCAGCACTTTGAAGATGTTCATGGTGTTATCCCTGTTTGCAGCACAGCAGGCTAGGACTTGATCTGAGGATGGAGACGTGTGTCCAGCAACAGCCCAACACTGGCTTTACAGAGCAGCATCTCCTCTACTAGAGGAATGATGTGTCAGCTAGGCTACAGGAGATCTATACGAAGGAGAAAATAAGGCTCCTTATCAAAAGAAAAGTCCAGATAACTGCATGTCTTGACAGCGAAAACTTATTTCAGAGAGGCTGGAAACAGGAATAGAGAAATTACAGCACAGGAACTGATTGTGCAATGATTATTACATCAGCCCCCTGCTTCCAAATGTACCTTACCCATCTTTAATTTTCAAAGCAGAAATGTTGAGTTTTGGGGTGACCACACACTATGTTTCCAAGGATACGATCTCTGTTTCTGCTCAGAAAGGCTGTCTGACAGGCCAGATTCATGACATATGCTCAAATCAACTTCCCTCCACCCTGAAGGCACACAATCAAGCATCCCCACTCCTCCCAACTGTATACAACTCATGCCTCCCACTTCTGCCTCAGACATGGGGGCCTGACACACAGAGAAACATGGCAGTCCTCTGTAGTCTGTGGAGGAGATGTACTCAGTTTATATCTGGCTTTTCATTAACAAAACCTCACACTCAAGGCATTTTCCCTAGTTTTCTTCTCTGGGAAACTCGGTCATTAGCTCTGGTGACCTCACTGCTGTGATGTCCTCAGGCTCCTCCACTATGCTCTCAGCCAAATGACTCCAGAGATTAACCAGTTGGTCTGTCTCCAACAGTCCCACCCAGTGTTTCTTATAGCCACAGACAAAGCTGTTAGAGCTGCCATAGAATTGCAGCCCTTGTTTTCACCAGTCATGCCATCTCCTCCTTGCAGGGCTCATTGCCTGTCTCCTTCAAAAGAAGTTAGTTCTTTTTAGCACTAATTACTTGGTGTAATCAGGACCTTTGTGTCTTTCCATTGTGCTGAAATAAGGAAAGCAGTAATACCTCACTCTGACCTTTCCATTCCTGTTTGCTCTCTCTACAAGAGACAGTGCTCCTCTTGCACTCTCTCACCACAGATTTAGGGCTGGAACAGATGGCTTCCTCAAACTGCCACCTATCCCCAGGGAGAAAGGCTCAATCACTGCACCCTTACAGATGGTAAGAAGCGAGATGTACTGTGTTCTCTTGGCCACATTTCACAGCTGGCACCTTGCAAACACAAATACATCCCTTTCTACTCTGTGCCTGTAGCACAACCACACTGTGATGTGCAAACAATGGCAGGGGCCTAAGGTAAGAAGATGTGGGACTTTCAAGCCCTTGCAGTAGTGTCTCTTGAACATGCTTTACACGAGGTCATTCACACCCCTTCAGCAATCTCTGTTGTCCAATTCCATTCAATAAACCCTATTCCAACAAGACCACATAGAGCCAACAGAGAGATAAAAAGGATTAAATAGGTGCAGGGTTTAACATTTGGTTTCACTAGGATAATGTGAGATTGCAGCATCATTTCCTCCCCCCCCGCCCCTTGTGTGTGGATGCATGCAGAAATGAGAGTGTATTCTTAGCAACATGAGTCAGCCCAGTAATGTTCCTGCTGTCATTAGACTCTATTTAAACTCTGACCTTGCATTTAAGTGTAACCACTACAACGTCACACCAGTCACTCCAGTCCCATCTGCCTGTAAAGCAAAGTGAGCAGCAGAGCTCAGACCACCAGGACCCCATTCTCCCTTGTCCTTCAGGCATCTCCAGGGATTCTCCCTAGCCCCAGGCACCAACAAGGCAGTATTTGCCAATCCTTCACTCCTGGATGACAATCCCAGCTTCGACTCTGCTTTTTATTTCTACCCCACAGAATCTGAGGGCTCTGGCCCAAGGCACCACACAGACTCACAGGCCTTCTGACAGAATTTGAGACCATCTCCTAACCATGGTTTGCCCACACAGCATTAGGCCAGGTAGATAAAGAGCGAA
>NW_009260621.1:2500805-2501690 GCF_000687185.1 Egretta garzetta | reverse complement strand
CATTCCTCCCTTCCTACAAGAGCCTGAGACCAGCGCATGAGACTGTGCTAAAATGCTTGCAACAAAGAGCTCCCACCTTGAGCTAAAATAGCCACTGAATGAAAGTGCCTACAGAAAGACTAGTTTCACACTGACTGAACCTTGCAGTTGAATTCAGTAGACTAATTCAAGGCTTTCTTCCCCCCCCCCCCCCCTTTTTTTTTTCCAAATGTATACATATTTGCTCTCTTCTACTTTTAGAAACATATCTGCAGGTTTCTGCCAGTAGTTCCTTATTCATGATGACTGTGGGGCACAGGCTGTTAGCATTAATCTTAGAACAGAAAATGCTTAACACTCTGACTTGGACAATTCTTCAGTGTTTGACTCCAGAGCTTCAGCTCAATCACTTCAGCAGGTCACCATATTAACAAACATTTATAAAGTGAAATCAGTTTGACACATATTTTTAGGCTGTTTGTTTACTTTTCCAAGATGGGATCATTCTGTAGCACACATCCTGTGGTTTCCTTTGATAATGTGAGAGCCCTTTGGGAGCAACCTAGTACTGGCCTCCAAGTTAATTCAAAATCTGACATGGTCTAACTACACATGACAATTCAAGCATTCAGATCCAAAAGCTTTCTGCTTCAGGCCATTGGCTATAGCTATAGAAATGGCTGATTTCATAGGGTGATACTGCAAGGTCAACAGCCCTTTCTTATTTGAGCATTTATTTTTCCGATGAGTGTAAAACGACTGTTCTTCAGGGACACCAGAGGAGTGCCCTAAGGTCTATGCAAGTACTTCCCTGCTGATCTTGTGCTCTTAAGAGTAGCTTCTGCTCTCCAATATTTAAGGCTAAAGCTTGCACCCAAAGATAGCATGCAGAAGTTCCACAAAGGA
>NW_009260621.1:2496138-2500776 GCF_000687185.1 Egretta garzetta | reverse complement strand
ACTTTAGTCCTCTACTACCAACTTAAATAATTACATTGACAACCAAGAAGGAAGAGCTGACGTTAAAACTTTGCCCCAGACTTTGTCTCCATGTTTGTGACTTTAGAATAAGGTTTGGATTAAGATATTTCAGTTTTTACTCCTATATACACTTAGAATTTAATTGCAGAAAATATTTGCCTGATCCACATGGGAGCAGTATACTTTGAAATATGAGGATTTCAGAATAAAGATGCAGTCCTTTATCCAACAGTGAAGACAGACTGATCAGACATTATTGCTTATTAGAGTTTTGCTTTGCCAAGGTGATAGCTGTTTGTCTCAAACCATGACCCAAAAGCATTTAACACATCTCAACTGAAATGCATCCTTACTAAATAAACCAGACTAAACCAATTGACTTGAAGAAAGGAGGTGTTACCAGCAGTTCTTCACTCAGCAGATACCCTGGCTGAGCTCCCATCCACCCCACCAGCACTACTGTCCCCCTCCAACAGGTCTGCACAGGAGTCGCAGGGGAGCAGCAAGCACCAAGTACCCATGGGGATTCACCAAAACCTTCCTGGACCCAACAGCAGTGGCCATTTTTTCCCTTCCCCAAAGGCAGCATTTGCCAAGGGACCTAGGACAACATAGACACCCAGGGATGTAACCAAATGAGTGACAGACTAGAATAAAATAGAAAACACAGACTTCATTGCGACTCCAGTGCCAGCTCAGCTCTAAGTCATTTTGAAACTGTCTTATACCACAGTGGGAAACTCCTCAGGGTTGGCAGAGCAGCCTGGTCTACCCTATTTGAGCAAGACACTATATTCTTTACATATTAGTGTTCACTGGTTTGGGGATCACCATTACATGTCAAGCTTGCCTTTATCGCTTAGCTTTCTCTCTGTAACATCTACGTGTGGCAGAGCACAAATACCATGATATGGAAGATTGTGCGTGGGGAACACCCAGTAACAGTGAGACTCAGATACACAAAAGCAAACATTGTCATCTCTCTGGAAGCTGAACCTGAAAGGAGGGCAGGGAAGACTGGAGGAGGGGCTGCCAAGGGGACTGAAAGCCCCATCAGGTGCTTAGTCCAGGAGGGAGACAGCACACACTGAAAACACACTGATAGGAAGAGGTCCACTTTAAAAGGGAGAGTCCTTTGTCTTCCCTAGGATTTTAATCACACTGTGGTGGCTGGGCAGAAAGGAGGACTTTAAACACCCACAAAATCTAGTTATAAACCCACTTTCATTCAGAACTTGGTGAGTTGCAAGTCAGCCTCCCATTGCTATTGGCACCTTTGAGCATCCACACCAAAGCAAGGAGCTCCTCTCCCCAGGGCTCTCTCCCCCTTGCCCCTGCAGCAGAGAAAGGTGACAGATGAGCACATCTCTTTCATCTTTCCTTTTAGCAAAAGGGCAGAAGCAATGAGAAGTGCACAGATCAGTCACTGATTCCATGTCACCAATGTTAACTGATAAGAAGAGACAGCAGCAGGTCAAGTGCAGCAAGGTATCAACACAAAACCAGCAAGCAACAAAGATACCAGTGCTCGACCCAAAGATACTGCCACACAGATGACAGCAAACGCATACACTGACCAAGCAAAGAGTGGGATAAGTAGGAGGATGCAGTAATTCGGAGTAAAAAAGCAGAAGTCAAGCTAAGCACATAGCTCAGAGAACTGCTACCCAGGAGCAATTTGTGTCAAGCCAAAGTGAAGTTTCAGAGAAGGCATGTAAACTTTGAAACTGCAGGAATAAGGGAAGGGAAGTGAAGAGACAATATCATTTTGCTTTCCACATTGAGAGAGCGTCTCCTGTGCAAGAAGTCCAACAGCAACAAAATGGAGGTATTTTTTTCATGGTCTTAGGGTTGATTTCAAGAATAAGTCTTTGTTCATTTAGAGTAGTTCTGCAAACCTCAGGCGGTATTGCAGTCTGACTAAGGGATGTGCAACTCTCAGGTGGATAGTTTCGTTAGTTCGCAGAATTGGGACAGGTCCTGGGAGGGAGAAAAGAGGTTCAGTAACGGGAGTTTCCAAGGTTAGGGGGATTTTTTTTTTTTTCTTGCTTCTTTCTGAGAATCCATATGAGGAGGAAGAGCTGTGGCAAGGATGGGAGGACTCCCTCTCCTAAACCATACTAACCACATGTGACAGCATGCAATTAATAGCTCATCAGCAGAGAGGTGGGGCTGTCCCTTAAAGTAACCTGCTCAAAGCATTCCCTTGCTTTCAAGGAAGAGGAAAGACCAATCAGTTATCACCTAACACAGGAAGGGGAGGAAGAGTGATGCATCCCTATATGCTCCTCCCGCATACCCAAAGAGCTGTCTCCTCCCTTTTCTTCCCAGGCACCTACCAAAAGTAAGAACACGCCAGATGGGAAGGCTTGGTAGCATCAGTAACCATGAAGCCTTGCCTGAAACCTGAAGCCACAATGATATTCTGCTTTGGAGTCATGTGGCCATGTGACAGCTGTCAGGTTCATCAGGGATAAAACAATGACCATTCTGCAAGTTCATAAAATAAAAACAGATGTCATTATTCAGGGGAGGGAGAGATTGGTTATAAAACAGTTTGTACCAATTTGGATAACTTGTCACCAGCCAATAGTCCATGCAGGACTTTAAGATGCAGGAGTTACATACCCACCTTCAAAATGAGCCATCTGCTAGGGTGCAAGCACCGCTGCCTCTCCATCCCTCTGGAAGGGACTTAACAATTTTTCTGGGATTTCCCTTGGAATTACCCTTGGCAACTACACATGCTTTCAGCAGCATTTTCCAAAGTCATTAGCTCATATTAACATTTCAATTTCCACTCATCTCTGCTGGAGACATCACAGTGAAGCTAATTTTCTAAAGTCCACCACTCAGCACTGTTTGGAAATGAGCTCCATTTCAAGTGTTCTCATTTGGACAGGCGTCACCAAGTATGTTTAAAAAGCTCTTCCTCTATCACTGCCATAAAGATCAGGTAATAGCGCAGACTCATGGAAAACCAACCATGAGTAGAACCGCCCTAAACACTCACTAAATTCAAAGGGAACTTTGAACATTTGCAGTTAAGCACAGACTTAGCTCTTCTGCTGGACTGGTGCATTATGGCCCAGCGCAATATGGAATATGCCCCAAAATGATGATTAGAATGTCTTAGTCTTGCATTCTGCTTAACAAAACCAGAGAATTTTACCAACTGTTCCCTGCATTACACCTTCCCTGCACTACACATTCCTCACAGGGGTTCCTCCTCCTGTTTGCTACCGATTCATCCCATCTGAATTTTAATGCCATTAAATGATACCAGCATTACAAAGAAAAAAAAAAAATCCTTATTTTCTTTTTTTCCCTCTTCAGGATAAAAGGTACAGAATAGAAATTAAATCCTGTTGCTTAGCAGTGAAAATACTTCAATTAAGATTGACACCAAAGCTCCTGCTAACGTCAGCAGAACTGCATTGAGGCAGTAACCAGAACATCAGGCAGGGGCAGCATCACAGGAAGGGAATAGGAACACGCAGTTCATGGATTAGACACAAACACATCACACACACATTGAGCATCTTCAACATGCTGGGACTGGGGCTGCCCCCTTTCCTAACCTAAGGGCAGAAAAAGGAACGGCTCAGCATCCCCTGCAGGCAGTCATGGAAGAGCCAGAAAATAACTGTTACACCTCTTCCAGAGACATGCACACATGCCCTGTGCCTCAGTGAACTCCAAGCATCCCCTGAAGAGGAAAACACTACACCTTCCAAAGCAAAGGTGCAGTGTAATCTGTTTACCATGCAAACTTGAAAATATCAGAAGAAACCACAGCCCCACTCTGTGGCCCCTCAATCCAATGCCAGAATAACTTCCTCGTGCCGCAGGTTTATCACCGCCAGAGTCCTCTGCTTCTGAGAAGGGGCACAGTGCTATCAATTCCTAGACTGTAAAAGTTACGCATATGGCAAAACATTCATACTCATCTTACTAGGCTGCTCCCATCTTCCCAGCTGTTTGCGACCTATTGCTAGTTACCAGCAATGGAGGTGTACGGCTTGCAGACCAAACTGGCTTTCTAAGGATGCAGTGGAATTTATCTGCTCTCTCCCTGCCTTTTCTCCCACTAAATTTTCTTTCTAGTCATTACTGTCCCCTTTCCCATTCCTTTTCTTTCCAAACTATAGCCAAATTCTGACATTTGGACAGCACAAATTTGGCAGCTCTTTTAATGAGGTCAGACATGTAGCCTGAAAGAAGTACAGCAGTTTTAAGCAACAGTTTTTGGATCTGCACTGGGCTCCATGTTTTCCCCTCTGAGGCAGTGTTGGTCCTCCTTACTGCTCCCTTGTCTCCCGCGGCAAGAGCTTTTGGTACAGCTCCAGTCTCATCTCACATCGCAAGAGGCACCAGCCAAAGATGGCTTTAGTAGTGGAATGGCAGTATTAGGTTAACAGTTGGGCTTGATGATCTTAAAGGTCTTTTCCAACCTAAACGATTCTATGATTCTATGGGGACCACCCCCCACTGGGGACCATCCCCATCCTGGTGGCATCTCAGACCTACCTACACATCACAGTGGTCTCTGGTTGTAGCACCAAGGGGTAACTAACCCATGCACTCACATCCCACCAGCTATTATTTTTCTTTCCC
>NW_009260621.1:2483608-2496123 GCF_000687185.1 Egretta garzetta | reverse complement strand
TATATGAAAGGGGTTTTTTGGGATGGTGGTTTTAAAAAATAAAGACACCCCCATCCTGGTTTTTTGCTTTAGATTATAGATAATGGGAAGGGAAGGAAGACCCGTGAGCTTCACTCAAGAAAAAAGAAATCACAGTAAAATGTTTTTTTTTTTCTAGATGTCTCAGTTCAATTTCTATTTTTTTTCAACCCTATTTAGGGTCTTTTTAAGGGATAGATCAAAAGAAAATCATTGCCAAAATAAAAGCATTCTCCTGTTGGCATCTGTGTTGGTTTTGGGTAGGACAGAGTTAATTTTTTTCACAGTAGCTAGTATGGGGCTATGTTTTGGATTTGCGTTGAAAACAGTGTTGATAACACAGGGATGTTCTCGTTACTGCTGAGCAGGGCTTACACAGAGTCGAGGCCTTCTTTGCTCCTCACCCCACCCCACCAGCAAGCAGGCTGGGGGTGCACAAGAAGCCAGAGGGGACACAGCTGGGACAGACCCCAACTGTCCAAAGGGATTTCCCACACCACATGATGCCATGCTCAGCGATAAAAGCTGGGGAAAGAAGAATGAAGGGGGACATTTGGAGTGATGGCATTTGTCTTCCCAAGTAGCTGCTATGTGTAACGGAGCCCTGTGTTCCTGGAGATGGCTGAATGCCTGCCTGCCCGTGGGAAGCAGTGAATGAATTCCTTGGTTTGCTTTGCTTGTGTGCACGACGTTTGCTTTACTTGTCACAGAGGGACACTAAAACTAACCCAGACGAAGGACAAGTTCAAACAACTTTATTTCACAAAAAAGTCAAAACCACACAACAGAAACCAATGAGAAACAGGGGTAAAGTGCAATCAATCAACATGCTGATAATATTCAAAATATAACATTTCTGAGGTGTCGGTCGGGATGCTGTGACTACACGTCAATACACACAAGAACGATGATCCAAAGTGCGCGCACACGCTCACTCACAAAGGGGGAAGCTCTCTCCCTCTCATGGGTACCCAGAAGATCTAATTGCTTGCCTGGGGGCAGGGGCTCACTCTAGGATCTATCCAGAAGAAATCACTCACTAAAAGGAGGTGAGGGCACCCAATCCTGGGAAGTTTCCTCAGGCAGCGCCCCAACCCAAGGGGAAAGGCTTAAAACACAGACCTGCTGCTCCGAGAAGACCACTCAAAGGGGGGTCTCTGGTGGCGCCCCATTTATACCCTGGGTCAGATCTGAGCTGTGGTCACAACTGGTCACGATCCAGAAGCTTCTCCAAGCCAAGACGCCTCATTGATTGCGGACCCCATCTGCTGGCCATAACTGGTTGCCACCCAGAAGCTTCTCGGAACCGAGGTGCCTCAGTGGCTGCGGACCCTCCCTGTTGGCCGAGGGGTCCCGCTTCTCCCGCCTCCCTACCGAGGGGTGTACCTGCCTCGGGGCACGGCAGAGCACAAAAGGCGCGAAAATGAGGCGCGAAAAGCCAGCAATCACCATGTTAAAAGCCCCGATCTTTATCGGAAGCGGGGTGGGGGTGGTGTACCTGCCCCACTATTAAACTGTCTTTATCTCAGCCCACGAGTCTTCTCACTTTTACCCTTCCGATTCTCTCCCCCATCCCACTGTGAGGGGAGCAAGCCAGTGGCTGGGTGGTGCTGAGTTGCCGGCTGGGGTGAAAGCACAAGTGACAGGCATATCTATCTCTATAGTGCCTTCCCTGGCCCATCTCACCCCCATACCCTAAATCTCCTGGCTCCCAGAGCATCTTCCTTGACTCTCCCCTTCACCCTCAAAAGAAAAAAACCCCAAAACCCAAAAAACCACACCAAATGAAAAAATTTTTCTATATCGCATGCCAGCTAAGCCACTCCTGCCTCTCTCTACTCTAGCCCCAGCATTTAGAAGGCTATCCCCATTTTTTCCCTTGACACCTCTCTGCTTAGCAGACTCCCTACAACTGCGGCACTCCTTTCATACACCACTTTCCTCCAAGGCAAGCCTGGCCTTCCCCAGTTTAGGAAGCGCCAAGTTAAACAGCAAGATTAGGGATAACCTGCAACGCTTCTACACAAAACCAACCCGAACACATGGGAATGATGGGCTGGATCCCCAGCTACTTTACGTCAGACGGACACTGCTAAATGGCACAAAGCTTTGTTCACCTATGCCAGTGATGTCTGGGTCACAGTAAGTCCAGCTGGCAAGAAGACCATGATAAATGTTTAACACAAGTGTACCACAGTCCTATCTGGGTCACAGGAAGCGGAGATCACACAGAAGTATATACCATGAGAAATGTGTGCAGAGGAAGAAGGTCAAATTTCCCGATTCATGCTTTGCAAAAATGTCAACAAAAGGTTGTCCCCAAGTGTCAGCACTGCAGCAGTTATCACTTTCTTTTTGGGTGTTTAATTTAGAGATGGTTGAAGGAGAACTGCTTACAAGCTGCTGCAGCTGCATCAGCTGGGAAAGTTTCTTATTACACACTGCAGATGGGCATCAACAGCGGACAGGACTGTACCAGCACATGTGTGGCAAGTCCCAGGGAAGTTCCCTGTGACTGCACAGGCCCTTGCAGTAGGAAGTCCATCATGAGTTGTTGAGCATGTTAGTAACGAGGTTACCTTGCAAATGCAAAACCTCACATTATCCTCCCTTTCGGACATCAACTCCCCAGGTCACCCTTCTCAACCTGCCTTACAGATGTCACATGACAGCTCCCTGACGCAAAGTTGTTTCTTCTGCCTGACCAGGGTGGAAAATGAGGCCTGGGGACACAGGGCAGCTCACAGCAGAGTTGGTAACGGGGAGGAGGCAGCCTTCATGGCCTAGGACTGACTTCACAGCACTCTTAAGTGATTCCTGTGTTCCTGAAATTTTATTTTAACTGGGAAGTGCCTGGAAAGGTGGGTTGATAACTGGTTTGGACTTTTACCCATGAGAAGAGTATAGGAAAAATCACTCGAGAGCGCTGCCACCAAACAGCCAGGTAATTCTGATCCAGCCGCTGCTACAGGGACCTAACCCAAACAGCATCCCAAGAGGTCCAGCACAACCCAGTTTGCATGGGCACAAGTGGCAGTACCAGACATGAGATGCCAGGGAAGCAGGGTCTCGAGCTGTACAAAAAGAGGTGAGAGGAAATCCAAGCAGTTAAGATATCCGTCTGGTGGTGAGGGTCTGCATGTCTGTGGTTAATTCAGCACAGGGATGAATCTTACTAGTTCCTGCAGCTCTTTCATCCCATGTCAGCCTTTTCACAAAATCAAGATTACGCAGAATGAAGCTGTCATTTCAGCTTGAATGTCTAGTAAGGACAAAAAGCCCTCTGCTTTTGAGACATGAGCTCAACTTTCAGTTCATTTATTTCCACATAGATCTCTTAAAGACTGTTCAGCTGCTCAAGGAAGTCCTCATTGTGGAGAAGCAAGGCAGCCACAGCCTTCAAAAGACAACACGGCACTTTCCAGAGACCTTCATGTTGACCACCGATTTATTTTACTCAGGGGGTGGGGGGCCTGGGGGGTGGGATGGTAGTGTCTGGTTTGGGGGTTATTTTTGCTTTATTAACTGCAGTCTAAGAAATTCAGGTAAGACATGAGCAACATACATAAAAAAAAAAAAAAATCAGTGTCCTCTGCAAGGGATGAAGATTTCTAGCTAAACAGCAGCACTTCGACACAGATTTACAAGGTGAGCCAAAGTCCCACAATACTCCTCATAAGTCCACAGCTCCTGTCTACCTACTGCTAGGGTCCCCCTGGACACACTGCCACCAGTGCCACAGGGGATGAGGTCTTGCCAAGGTGAAGAGAGTGATGTACATTTTACTGCAGAATGAGGATCTATACCAAGATTGCTATATCAATGATTTAAAACTGAAACTCTGCAAGAGCACTAGATCATCCTTCTCCAAGATGAATATTAACTTCAGGCTAAGAACAGCAAAAAGCAGTCTCCCTGCAGAACTCAACAGTTTCTGTAAGGTTTCTTTCACTTTTCTCTTAGGCAATTTGTGGTGGCCAAATGATGAAGATGATAATCTGGGGTAGATGGAGCGTGTGCTCGATTCAGTCCAGACACATGTACTTGGATACACATACAGATCTGCTCACCTGTTGCTTCTGCTTCCACAGTGAAACAATAGCCAAAATATTTTCCATTGCCCTTGCATCTTCTAGCCAATAATCTAAAAATGCATTACAAGCTTTTAATAACCTTCCACAACCTCTATCCAGTAGAATGAACAGATTTTAGCAACCCCAGAAACTGAAAGAGAGGAAAAAATATTACTTAGACCAGACCCACTAGCAAAACTACAGGGAAACAAGTAATAAGTGCAGTTTCATTTGTTTTAAGCCCAGTAGCCTAAGGTCATCAGAACAACAGGCAGCACACACGGCCTCATCCGCAGCCAGTGGGTTTGACTTGGTATTCTCCTGTAACGCACAGGCCATGCAGGTCCCTGCAGATCAGAGGTGAGAACGTTCCCACTGCCTGGTGCTGGACGTCTGCACTGCACACACACCAGTCCATCCCTACAAGGTGCAAAACCCAGTTCCCAAAGAGGTATAGGCATTTCCCTCAGGGACCAACACTATTTGCATCTAAATGAAGTGGACAGGAGTTCAATTACCAGGTATGGCAGGCTGCCATGCACAATGCATCGCATAGCATGGGCATGCTTGCCTGTAAATAAATGTGTGGGTGATGGCGAGCCTTACACCTCCTTATTCTACAATAATATGTGAAGGGGGAAAAAGTAAGATATCTCCCTGACTCCAGCACTTTGAAAACCTTGTTGCTGGTTTCATCACTGCTGACACTGCCAGGTGATGCTGCTCCTCAATAAGGCTGCTAAAACCAAGGTTTTCTTTACATTGCCAGATTTGCCACACTGCAGAGTTGATGCAGCTGCCCTGATTTCCCTGCTGAATCACCGCATCCCACATTACAGCAGGAAGAATCCCTGCCATTGGAGCAGCATAAGTGCCTCTTGATACCACAGATGCAGTTGAAGGGTGAGCATTACCACTAAGGGCACAGAACGGGGATTTTACACAGCCGCAAAGAAGAAAGGAAGTTCGGTAAATGAACTATTCAATTAAAAGGAAAATCACCATGACAAAGGTCAAACATTACTACTTCACATATTTTTCCCCACTCCCCCGTCCCATCTCCCTCCCTCCCCACTTCCTTCCTCTCCTCCCCCCATGTAGCACCCCAGCTATCACGAGTCTAGGTAACAGGGAGATTAAAAACTGTAATTGTTGCCATCCGCATTAGCAGATGGCAGTGACAGATTCTGTGTCAAACGTGTGACTGCTAAAACTGAAAGAAGCACTACTCTAAGGTGTAAGTAGGGATGCACATAAATGTAGGTGGGATGGTAAAATAATATGCAAAAAAATAAAAGGAGATGGTGGTTGAAGTTGAGGCATTTACAGT
The DNA here is from genome assembly GCF_000687185.1 of Egretta garzetta. NCBI lineage: Eukaryota > Metazoa > Chordata > Aves > Pelecaniformes > Ardeidae > Egretta > Egretta garzetta. The sequence goes on along the minus strand of NW_009260621.1, from coordinate 2,490,702 downwards.
TTAGACAAGAGATCACTACAGAAAAGATCTCTAACTACATCTGTCTCAATGCATTGGGATTGGCCAATTTGGACATGAGAAGAAGTTCTCCCCTTGCTCGGATTGAAGTCAGGACCAAACCCATCAAGTTAGCCTAGTGGCACAGGGCAACACAGATTCCCTGCCACATAACTGCTGGCCAGCCCAGCCACAACCACCATCTCTTAAAATTTACCACGCATGTTCGCTCTTGACTATGTGTGCAATTCCTCACTGTTACAAGCCAATAAGCTAAGAGAAGGACAAAGATAAAAACTGACCATTGAGAAGAGAGAAGTCCCTGGTGAAGTGCTATAATATATATAAAAAACCTTTAAAATAATCTCTTTCCTATGACCACATTAAAGTCTAGTGCTGTGGCCACTACTGAAAACTGTAGAATGGCTTCTGTTAACAGTTTTGTTAATGTTTCACCAGTTTTGGTAGTATTTCCTGGAAAATCCCTGTACTGATCCAAGGAACAACAAACACTGTGGCAAAGGCAAGGTATTCTGAAATGTAAGCCCTGAGCACTCAGCCAGATCAACCCCTCAGCAGATGTGTCCACGTTGGGCTTGGCAGGCTGCCCGCACGCAACAGTAGGTGATGGGAGAAAAACCTGCTTAGACTTCAAATTACTACAACAGTCCTATCTCCTAAACACGGCTAAATCAGAAGGAAACCTGCCAGTTTCTGAGTGCCCTGCTTTCTGTGGCTTCCTCTTGCAAGTCACCCATAAAACAGTTCACCAAAATGCAAGACAATACATAGTCCGCTAGTGGCAAATGACAGAAGAATTACTCCATCCTGAGCTTCAAAAGAGAATGTGAAGAACTGCCTTCTTGCTTGAGAAAGGAGAAAGTACACAGTTTTCAGAATGACTGTAGATCGTGTTCACAAACATGGCCTGCCAGCATGGCCCTTGCCAAATGCAAACCACAGTGCTCAAAGGCATTATGGCGAGGACTTCAAACAAGTAATAACAGCTCTGATACCATGCTAAATCAGTAGCGTTTGAAATAGACACAAAAGGACAAGAGGCCAAAACAGCCAGTCAGTGGGAATTCACAGATTACTGTATATGATGCTGCCAAACCATTAAGGCTGGGAAATACGGTTGCATAAGTGTGGTGTTAGAAGAATTTTTTTTTAAATTTACAGTCAGATGAGTGAATTCAAAGATCTTAAATGACATTATCCCAATTTATGTTCTATAACCACACGCTGGCTAATTCCTTCATTAAGCTCTAGTTTTATGGTTTAGTCAAAGCTTTTCCTCTAGAAAATGGTATTCTTTCGTTTAAAGTCTTAAAATGACAACAAAGTCAGCTCGTTTCTATGTTATTTGCCTCAATGACTAGCTGCTCTCTGATAAAACATAACGTCTCTTAATTCCAGACAAAACTTGTTTAATTTCTTCTTCAAAGTATCTTTTTGTTATATCTTTTGATTTTTAAGCTACTAAATTCTCTTTTGAAAGAATGATAAATGTTGAAAATCTGCGTTTGGGTAAGGCTGGAAGAATTACGAAACGCTTATCCCACTGAGACCACATCCTTTGGAGCTTTGCTAAACAAATGCATTCTGGATAGTCTCAATTTTTATTTCCCCCCCATCTGCTGTAATTCTCTCTGTCCAAACCAGGCATCAAACCAACATAAAACCCTAAAGAAGAGTAATAGCCAAGGTTGCCTAATATTTGTTGCACATCACCACTTCCCTCATCTGTCTTTCCCTCCACCAGGGTGAGTTTGGAGGCTCACTGAGCTCATGACAGAATGAATTCTCCTCCTTAGAGCTAGTACTCCAAGCTGAGAGTCAGTGCCCTAAATAAAATGTGAGAAAAACCTATTTCTGCTAATGAATGATAGAAGCTACATCAAAAGTGGGTGAGTAAAATAAAGTTTACCAGAATATGAAGGAATTAAAAGAAGTGTCAGAATACTGCACTGTACTATTTAGCAATGAGCTACGAGATGAAAAATGGTTAAAAGTAATATGGGAGGCCATATCCCTAAAACAGGCATGACACATCCCAACCCAACCCAACCCAACCCATGATAGGGCTAGCTCATATTCTCAGCTATCGGAAAAGGTTTTGATGGGCACACCAGAAAGGAATAAGGAATGGTTTCCTGTGTGTTTGCTGACCAAAGACCAACACGAAGCCAAAAAAAAAATTTTTTGTATGTAGAAAAAGGCTCAGTTCCATGGACAATGTTTCTTATTTCATCCAAAGTATTTAATCCATCTCTGCTTTCTTAAAACTTCCTCACCCCCGTAACTTTACCATAAGACCACACTTAGCATAATATATGGTTTTATTTTTGGAATACAACATGTTTAGAAGATCACATTGCCAAAATTGCCCAGTATAAAAAACAATTGCAACATAGGTCTGCAACAATTTCCACACACATAGTAGCCAAAATACTTTGGCTGGGTTGTTATGACAAGCAGCATTATTCGTAAGTGACTATAATGAGCAGCAATCATAACAATCATTATTTCTGAATAAAAAAATGCTCATCAGTCCTGGACCAGAGGAAATTGCATGGCTGTTGTGGGTGAACTCCACCCTTAGAGTTTGTGAGTCGGGCTGATCTCAGACCTAAAGCACAGTAGAGAACAGTTCCTCTGCTCCTTGCAATTAAACTAAGCTAATTGGTAAAGCTATTTTGAAATTATTTACTTAAAGCTGGAAGAATGAGAGAAGCTTCATTCTTGGAGTGACAGGACATTCCTACACAATTCCCATAAATAGGCAGCCTTTGGACAGGGGTTGCTGCTCTCTGAGTAGAAAAGGACTATGACTTAGGGGGGAAAAAAAGTATAAAACTTGTATAAATGCCAGAGTAGATTCTTCTCCTCACTGAGTTTATTTTGTATGTTGCCCTTGAGCATTGCCTCTGATTTGCCTCTGGTGTGACAAGGCAAACAAAAAAATAAAGCTTTTCACAGCAGCAGTTGATTTTGTGACATATATTCAAGTGTGACTGAACTCGCAGTTGAACACATTAGCAAATGTAGATGAGGACAAAAGCAGACTGCCAGAAGACAGCAATTAGTGCAGCAAGAGGTGACTTGGCTGTAGCAGCTGTGAAGAGTGCTCCAGGGAAGAACCAGCAAGAGGCAGAATTACATTAAGGAGGCTGTTACCACCTCCTCAAAACTGCTGACAGACGCTGCCTTTGAGGGAAGCACCAGGTCATCCACACAAGTGATCTGCAGTATTTAGAAGTCTAAGGACTAGTGCTTTGGACTGAGCTTACTCACGGGAGTATGAAATAAGGTGGCTTGTCAGGGCTCAGGTGACAGCTAGCACAACCGCAAAGTGATAGCTCACCCAAAACAGTCAGGTCATTGCTACCAAGACGATGCATCTTCTATCTCCCCAAGCATTCCTTGTTGTGAGGAGAACAAGGCAGACTGTGGAGACGTCTGAACCCTTCCCGCTCCTGCAAGTGTTTGCTGAAGGTTTCAGTACAAACCTTACTTCAGCAATTGTGATTTTTTGCACATTGTGCCAAAAATCTGAGTTGACCAACTGTAGGCATCATGGGAAAACTGGAGAAAGCAGCAATCCCAGAATTATCCAGCCTCACTAGGGAAATGAGATGGCTTGACATTGCTAAATTAGAAAGAGGGAACTTCCATAAAGGACACTCCTTTTGTCACCATTGCTTAGTAAAGCAGCAGTGCTTTTCAGAGATTCGGGCAGCATGGCTTGAGCACTGGTCCAAGATTAAGAGTTCCCCATCTTTCACTTGGGTGAATCCTGTGCTGTCGGCAAGAGGGAAGCACAGAAGTGGTGTGAAAATCTGAAAGTAGGAGTGGCAAGACTTGGACATTGTGTCCAACTAAGTCAGCTCCTAAAAGCCTTTTTTTTCTTTTGGGTTCAGACCAGGAAAAGCCTCCTTCCAGAGCCATGATGCTTATTTAGAATATCTGCTGCTTTTCTAATGAACTGGATAAAGTAGCACAGAGCAGAGGAACCGTTCTTGCAACTAGAACACGTATCTCACCTTACAAGATCATCTTTTTATAAAGATAAGAAAGACTATGGAAAAAGTTGTTAGTTCCCTTTATGAAGTGTACAACAAAAATAAAACCACATGCAAAAATTATTATTAATGATGCAAGATTCAGGAAACGCCTGCAATAAGTTTGCCTCTGTCACTTCAGTTTGGTGTCCTTTTGTTCACTCATGATATAACTTTCAATTACCCCTAAAAATAGTGGTTTTCCCTAGGCATCATCATGTCATCATACACAGGACAACTAAATGATCATTTACTGAGTGTTAGTTGGCATTTGTTTCCTCCCCACTGTTTTAACATACAACCTTGGTCTTATTAATGCACATTATTTAAAACTTCCACTGAAAAGGGATAATTATTCTTCTCTTCAGAGGATTTTCTATAATTGTCACTATTCAACAGCAGAGAACTTTCCAAGCATTACAACCCTGTGAGATGCAGACAGACATAATAGCACGGAAGGAACAAGACAGTTTGGAGGTGGACAGGCCAGATGGCACACCACTGATGCAGGTGGCTGGTCCAAAAAAAGCCAGAATATACTTTTCTGGGAACAGCACTGATGACCAGCATGACAGGCACAAGAGTTAGGCTGCAAGCAGCTGCCTCCCAAGAGTGCACAGCAAACTGGATAGGTCACACCAAACAGACTGAGCTGGTCTCAAGGTGACACATTCCCAAAGAATCCTGCGCTAATGCAAGAGTTCAGGACCCCTCTGGTTGTGACCCCATCCCACAGCTCCCCTGTTAGGCTTTGGACAGCTGTACTTCGGCACTTGTTATCCACAAAATCCAGCTTGGCCTGGACACCACTGGCTTTTTGGGTCCCAGTTCCCTTGGAAAGTTCTGCTGCAGGACAACTGACTGTATTAAATTTCAGCTCAGATAGTTAAGGTGCTCCAAGTTTTAAACAACTGAAAATAGGGTTTTCCAGCTGAGGCTTCAACTGTTATTAATAATAAGAAAAGGAACCAGCTGCACCTCTACCACTTTCCAAGAAGTCAAACCATTGGTGAAAAAAATGTTGTTCCTATTTTTATGAAGAATAGACTCCCAACAAGTGATGGTGGACACCCCTCAAACTTGAAGCAATTCTCCTGAGTAGTAGATCACTTCCTCCTTCATGCTGCCTTCACAGAACTCGGCAAAGATGCACAGGATTAACTACCTTGATATTTGATTAAGAGAATTGGCTGAGAATTTGTAAAATACAGTAAACAGCTGCCACAGAGAAAAGGCATTTTCTTCTTGTCCTGTAACTTGTAGCAACACTGTCTTCTCAGAAGCTGTGAGACCGTCAACTACCCAAGATCAACCCAGTATGGAAAGCAGGAGATGTCAGAGATAATCATATTATTTATTCCCCATGTCTACTAACTTCAAAATACATTCCAAACTCCTGATTAAGTTTACAGTCTCCTTTGCCTTCAGACTGATGCACAGGCATCAGAGAATCATAGAATAGAATAATAGAATTGTTAAGGTTGGAAAAGACCTTCAAGATCATCAAGCCCAACCATCAACCCAACATCACCATGCTTACTAAACCATGCCCCAAAGTGCCATGTCTACACATTTTTTTTAATACCTCAAGGGATGGGGACTCTACCACCTCTCTGGGCAGCCTGGTTGAATGCTTGACCACTCTTTCAGTAAAGAAGTTTTTCCTAATATCCAATCTAAACCTTCCCTGGAGCAAGCTGAGGCCATTTCCCCTTGTCCTATCACTATTAGAATCATAGAATTGTTTAGGTTGGAAAAGACCTTTAAGATCATCAAGTCCAACGGTTAACCTAACCCTGCCATCCCACCACCAAACCATGTCCCTATTCACCTTGTCTACCCGTCTTTTAAATACCTCCAGGGATGGGGACTCAACCGCTTCCCTGGGCAGCTCATTCCAATGCTTGACAACCCATTCAGTGAAAAAATGTTTCCTAATGTCCAGCCTAAACCTTCCCTGGACCAATTTGAGGCCATTTGCTCTCATCCTATCACTTGTTACTTGGGAGAAGAGACCAACACCCACCTCGCTACCCCCTCCTGTCAGGCAGTTGTAGAGGACGATAAGGTCTCCCCTCAGCCTCCTCTTCTCCAGGCTGAACAACCCCAGTTTCCTCAGCTGCTCCTCATCAGACTTGTGCTCCAGACCCCTCACCAGCTTTGTTGCTCTCCTCTGGACATGTTCCAGCAATGTAAGGTCTTTCCAGCAGTGAGGGGCCCAAACCTTAACACAGTATTCGAGGTGTGGCCTCACTAGTGCTGAGTACAGGGGCACAATCACTTCCCTACTCCTGCTGGCCACACTATTCCTGATATAAGCTAGGATGCTGTTGGCCTTCTTGGCCACCTGGGCACACTGCTGGCTCATATTCAGCCAGCTGTCAACCACTACCCCCAAATCTTTTTCCGCTGGGCAGCTTTCCAGCCACTCATCCCCAAGCCTGCAGCATTGCACGGGGTTGTCGTGACCCAAGTGCAGGACCTGGCACTTGGCCTTGTTGAACCTCATACAGTTGGCCACAGCCCATTGATCCAGCCTGTCCAGATCCTTCTGCAGAGCCCTCCTCCCTTCAAGCAGATCGACACTTGTGCCCAGTCTGGTGTCATCTGCAAACTTACTGAGGGTACACTCAATGCCCTCACCCAGATCATTGGTAAAGATATTAAACAGAACTGGGCCCAAAACTGAGCCCTGGGGGACACTGCTTGTGACCGGCCGCCAACTGGATTTAACTCCATTGACCACAACTCTCTGGGCCAGCCAGTTTTTTACCCTGTGAAGAGTACGCCTGTCTAAGACATGAGCTGCCAGCTTCTCTAGGACAATGCTGTGGGACACAGTGTCAAAGGCTTTGTTGAAGTCCAGGTAGACAACATCCACAGCCTTTCACTCATCCACTAGGCAGGTCACCTGATCATAGGAGATCAGGTTAGTCAAGCAGGACCTGCCTTTCATGAACCCATGCTGGTTGGGCCTGCAAATGCCACATGATGGCACTCAGGATGAACCGCCTCATCACCTTCCGTGGCACC
>NW_009260621.1:2463616-2483557 GCF_000687185.1 Egretta garzetta | reverse complement strand
GTGTCACATTTGCTAACTTCCAGTCATCTGGGCCCTCCCCTGTTAACCAGGACTGCTGATAAATGATGGAGAGTGGCTTGGCAAGCTTCTCCACAAGCTGTTTCAGTACCTTTGGGTGGATCCCATCCAGCCCCACAGACTTGTGAATGTCCAGATGGCACAGCAGGTCATTAACTGCTTCCTCCCAGATTATGGGGGTTTATTGCGCTCTCCATCCCTGTCTTCCAGCACAGGGGGCTGAATACCCTGGGGATAACTGGTCGGACTATTAAAAACTGAGGCAAAGAAGGGCATACACAAAAAAGAAATTAAGTAGTAGTTCTCACTCTGATTAAGAAAATAGGAACAACAGCACTTTGACCTGGTAGTTCGTATCTGAGCAAGCAGAGGGCTTCATTGCCCAAGCAAGAGGGTAGCTATAAAGCTACTACTACTGACTTCCTACCTTTTAGGGTCCAAGAGCACCAGCTTCCCTGGTGACCTGGAGATTGACCACTGATGCCCTTTAGGGTCTACTTAGCTACCCCTTTCACGGAAGGTAAGCATCACCCAGAGTAGTTTTCATAGCTTAAAGACTGTTCTGCAATTTTAATTATCATCCCAAAGGCAGAAAAAGTATATCATTGATGACAAAGAAGTTAAACCACATTTATGCTGACTGAAATCCACTGAAGCACATGGAACTTTATCAAAAATTAGTCTGACCCAAAACCGTAATAGTTTATGCACAATGAAACCATCTTCTCATAGCAAACCAAGACTCTCCTCTGCATAGAAGTCCTCTACTGATTTTGGCTTGCTGAGTTCAACCAGCATGTTCAGAGACAGAAACAGATTTTGATCAAAAAGCTTGTTGAGAAGTCAACGAGCAGCACCAGAAGTTACAAAACTCTAGTTGTAACCCCGTTGGACTATCACGCTCCTCAAAAAATAAAGCGCTCTGTCTTCCTGACTTGATTCCATTTATTAGAGTGGAAGACTCTCTTCTTATTAGCACTCTCACAGCTATGAACCTTCAAGGACAACTCTGCTGTCCCTGTGCCCAGCACTCCTACCCCACTCTCATTACTGCAGCTGTAAGAGTAAGCACTGGGAGGCAGGACGACTTGCGAAGCACCGAGCACCAAGTTGAGAGAACACTATACAACTTTTCCATTTCCTTTCAGGATGTGTTGTGTCTCTTTACCTTGCTTCTGAGGTATAGAAACAAAAGGAGAAAGGGGAAGCTTAGTTTTCAAGTACCTGTATCCTAACAGCCCACGGTGTCATGATCCAATGACATCATTACACGTTTTCAGTGTCCACGTTTGGGTCTTTTACAATGAAGGCATTGATGGGAAGGGCACCCCATGCAGCTGGATAAATCTACTCAGAAGGCTCAAGAAAATACCTCCAGTGGAATTTTTGATCTCAGTGTCACCCTCTTCATAGCCCAGATGCATTCTGCAGCCCCGCAGCCCCCAGGGCTGGCTTTGCAGGAAGCACCTGTGCTAGAATGAGGTGGGGTGACTGTCTTGATTTAACTCTGCCAGGGCTGTCTTGCCCTCAAGCAAAGTGCACAAGGGGAAATTCCAGTCTCCAAGTCCCGTGGTGAGCTCAGACGAATATGTGTAGTGCGGTCCCAGCCATGGAACTTGACTACTGGTTCTAGAAACCCAAGTGGCACTCTGCATATTACTCAGCAGCATATTATTCTGACATTGTTCTCAGGCACAGTTCATACAACCATGGAAATAATGCTTAGTCATGCCACAGGGAGAGGGGGTTTCCTTCCATCCTCATCTCTTCCTCTCTGTACAACAACCTGACAAATGGTCATGTTGGGTGTGTGAGTGGCGGGACAAGGTCTCTGACATGGTCCGAGAAGGTCAGTGCTACTCTGAGGAGCCCACACAGTTACTTCCCAAAAGGTCATTCCTTTCTTGTTACCACCATGATGTCGTTCAGTCTGTGGTTACCTAGAAGACACATACCTACTATTCAGGATGAGATTAAGCAAGGCATGAATTCTAAATGCTTCAATCATCTCAGTCACACTGACTATCAAATACAAAACTGAGCTTGTCTTCATAGAATCATAGAATTGTCTAGGTTGGAAAAGACTTTTAAGATCATCAAGTCCAACCATTAACCTAACACTGCCATCCCACCACTAAACCATGTCCCTAAGCAACCTGAACTGCCCTAGCTGATGGACACCAGAGTGTTTTGAAGAGAAGAGAGCTAGCACTATAAAAAAAATTGCTGTCTTTTCAACTGCTCATACCAGTTATCCTGCAGTTATCAGAGAACTAGCAAAACCTAAAATAATTTCCTGTAGGCTCAGAATTACTGATGGAGGTCCTGAGCCCATTTAGATGTGTGTGAGGGCAGGGTCCAGAGCTGCTATAGAGAGTACTTTGCCACATGCTCTGCTGCACTCTTTTGTGATAGTTTGTTGAGTTAGGAAGATAAGACATGATATGATTCTTGCACTGTGGATGATTTAATTCTTCATTGGAAACTAAGATCTACGACTGCGTTGGTACAAGAAGTTGGATTGGCACAGACAGAAGTAGAAAATGCATGTGGTTCTCTGGCGTTATTGCAGCAGGGAAAGGAATCTGCCATCAGCTGGACCTCTAGCTCTATGAGCCCCTGTCCTGCAACAGGATCTAAATTATGAGTCCCTGGAAAAATAAATAATTATTTCAACTTATCAATATGTCTCTAGGGCTGGTAGACACACCATATTCCTGCTCAGAAGGGCTGACTTCCTAAAAACTCTAGCTCTAATGATCCCAAGGCAACCTTCCAAAATTAAGCCTGAGCGATGAGCTGTTCTGTCAATGCACCTGCAGCCAGCCAGCCCCAATCCTGTTCATGCTCAGAGTCTTCCCAGGCAGCAGATTCATCCTTCTGCCTGAAGGCAGGCAAAGGTTTTCTGTTTCCCTACCACCTATTAATCAGAGTCAGTGTGGACCATCCAGATGATGTAGGGATGGTTCATGCAGAGGTTTTCAGCCACCCAGATCTGGCAGGATCCAAGGGCAATATTATTCTATGCAAAATTCTCCCTCACAGGCTCTCTCTTCCATCTCATCCTAGTAATGCAGGCTTAGACCTGGGAAATATTCCCCTGGGGCACATTTTTCCCCAAGAAAAATGTAAAATGCTCTATTTCCCCTAGGAAAATACAGAATTTTTTGCCTCATAATTTTTCTTTCTAGAAAGCTGAAGTGCCACATTTCTGGTTAGGGTTCTCCAAGGCAGGGAAATGGCAGTTTCTGTTGAAGCACTTTTATTCTAGGTCAATTTGCTATTCAGACACATTAACTTGAAAGGCCTTGATGAAACACCAGAGATATCATTCAAGTGCTTTACTTGTTTATCTTTATGAGCAGATCGATGCCCCCACAGTGCATCACAGCCTCCTCTCCAGTAGTACCAGCATAAGACTTCAGAGAAATTGTTCCCAAATGCAAATACCCATACACCATGCCCCTTTGAGCATGCTGAAGCAAATTAAGAGAAGAGGCTCCAGCTGGGAGATCACAACACACTGACATTTTCTTTGAGGATAAGGCAAATAACAAGACGATTTTCAAGTAACTGTTGATATCCCTCTTCCACAAATAGCTCTCAGGTTGTTTATTTCCAGTGCAGGACAAAAATGGTATTTTTAAACATTCACATTTTCCATGGAAGAAGAGTAGATTATTATTATTTTTTAAATGCAGCCTGTCCAGTACCTTCTGTTTCTACAGCACAAATCATACCCCTGTTCAGTGAAAGACTGTGTTCTCTGACAAGCAGGAGACACCAGCAGGGCCATCTTCTGGGAGTGCACAGTTTAGCAATCCAAGGCCTGTCCTCATAGATATGTTTATCAAAAGAAAGCATTGATTTACCTTGGATGAGGGAAAACAACAGAAGTGATCTGTGCATAAGAGATTGCAGTGTTTCCCCTATGCGAGCTGTGCTATCTCATCTGCCTTGCAAAAGGACTGCACCTTCCTGTGACAAAACTTCTTTGAAATTCAAAAATGGCAAAGAGAAAATAAAATCATTCCTACTGTTCAAAAGCTCTGCTTACACAGGCTGTTCTGAAATACTTCACCAGAAATTCAGGTTGCAGAGGAACACACTGCAAGTGCTGATAGGCACCACACCTCAGTAATGGAAGGATGATAGATCAGAAAAGCAGAAAAAACTGTTTCTTTTCAACCTCTCCATTTAATAAAAGGGTAGAAACATATAAGGTAGGTTTTATGTTCCACCACAGGACATTTCAGATGCTGTCACAACTGTTGCACAGTTAACCCTCATTTCCTTGGAATACAAACAGCAGATAGCTCTAAGGAAGGACCAGAGCAAGCACGGTGACAAGGCAGGGTTACACAGCAGTCAGATCACATGCCTGGAAGCAAAGGATACTTGGCTAGTTGCAACACAGCAAACGAAAGCTTCAAACCTCAAGGCCAAGAGAGGTCTGAATGGAAAGCCAAGAGGTTAAATGTGTCACAGAATCAACATGTGATTGACTGTTAGCATCAGCAGAAAAGAGGAGAAATGGAAGACTGCAATGGTTCTCAAAGAACAACAACCGCATGTGCACAAATAGGTCCTTGTAAATATTTGTGCTGGCAACACTCATGAAAAGAATAAACAAGTGAGAGAAAAAACTCCTAGCTCCTTCCTCTACTGAGAAAGAAGCAATGCTCCTGAAATAGAAAATAAAACTGCAAAGATGTAAAGCTAAAGGAGGAGAGTCAGGCCGCAAGGCGGCCACAGGAAGAAGGGCACAAGTTTTGGCTGGCAGCTCTAGAATGACACTCTTGTGGGTTTATTTGCTCTCAGCCACACTACTCCTCTCTTTGAGATAAAACACATTAGAGGAGTCAATTTCAGAGGTAGCTTTAATGCGCTGTGTACTAGTAAGTTGATCCTGAGGTGGGTGGAGTGTATTGACCGCATATCAATGAGGGCTTAGCAAGTATGTTCACTGCAGAAGAGCTTCAAGACCAATCTGATTTAATTTCTTTCATGCTAGAGATACTTCTCTCATCATAACGTTGTTTTCTTTGACTTCAATGGACTTGTCCCTGATTCACATCAGAGCAAAAAGGATGAAGAATCGGGTTGACTCAGCTTCTCTCATGCTTTCTTATTTTTTTCCCCTCTGGTCTAATGCCATCTGTTTGTTCCTCAATACAGGCTGTGCCAACTTGCACTTCCTGCTTCAGACTAGAGATGTTTACATGTACTACTTCCAAAAGACATTCTGAACACAAACTTACACAATGGTTGGAAGAGAGGAGCGATAATGCTCTTATTGCTCTGAAGTCAGACTTAGCAGGATGAGGGACACTCCAGTTGTTAAAAAAATTGCACAGAAAATGATCTGCTCATATGTGAGAGGAATGTCAAAAGACAATCACAGATCCTACAAAAAGCTGAGCCAGTGGCAGTATCCAACTCGCAAAAATAAGTACTCACATGCATATAGAATCATGGAATTGCTTGGGTTGGAAGGCATCCTTAAAGGTCATCTAGCCCAAACCCCCCGCAATGAGCCAGGACATCTTCAACTATATCAGGTTGCTCAGAGCCCCTTTGAATGCGATGCTCATGGAAAGATGTAGCTAAGTGGTCTAACCCAAGTCCTTTAGTTCAGTGGTGGGCAGAACAAAAGTTTCCCAGCTCTTGATTCCTTAATTCACCCCTACAAACCCAAGAAGGTAGTGTTTTTACAGTGGGGGTGGGAAGCAGGAATCATCACAGGAGAATCTGAGTCAGATACTTTCTACACTGCAATGGTGGGGGCAGACTAACACTCAAGTACAGGGTCAAGTCATCAGAAGCCCAGTAAGAAAAAGTCAGGTTCTCTATAGAGCAAATCAGCACAGCTTATGTACTTTGAGAGCAACTTTATTATCATCAAATTTTTCTACTTGTAACTTGACAACTACAGGCATACTTGATTAGGTGGAAATGCTAGTCAACAAACTGAAAAGCAAAGATGTTAAAACAGAAGCCTACTTTATGTTTCATATTGCAAATGCAAATTCATATTCCAAATCCAAATATCCCATGCAATTGCAATGTGTGGAGAAACTGGAAAGGACAGAAACAACATGTCAGCTACCTGATTTCAGTCAACAGGTGAGATGAACAAGCCAGGACCTGATCCTGCAGCCTTCAATACCACTGCAAAAGTTATTTGCATGGCAGAAGTAGATATATGCAAGCCACATCATCAGACACATTCAAAGCTCTCATACGCATCTAGGAGGCAACATATCCTCTGCTAGCAAAGTCGCACAATACTCTAGAGAGCTTATAACACTACACACCACCCTCCACCCACTTTGGAGGCAGGAAACACTGATCATTTGGCTAAAATCTAAACAGCTTTCCTTCACAACTGTACTTTCTAGCCCTTGCAGTTTAGATACTTCAGCTTGGCATATAACTTTTCATCTCTTATGTAGCTTCCTTGACTCCTTATGCTGCTCCATTTGGCTCTGAGAGCCAGAGACCCTGTAATTTGTGCATAGCTGGCAGGCTGGTTGAAAGAACACATCAGTGTCCCATTTTCACTTTGGTCCAAGTGGTAGGAGTCCACTTTGAGGGTGAAGAACTCCCAGAAGCTACCTTCAAACAGGGCAGTGGAGTTGAACTTCAAATACATTGCTTTGAAGTGCAGGACTGACTGAAGCACCCTGCCTTGGCATGCAATACCACAGTTGGGAACGGCAGATGTAAGTATGTCTCCCTGCACACCTGCTTTACTGCAGTGAGGACTTGCACTGTTGTCTTGGCCATCAGATTAGGTAGAGCACTTATCTTTCTGCATGACGGTCTCCTAGTAGGAAGGGGAGGTAATAAAGTGTATTTGCAAACAGCTATACACTGTTGACCACTGTATGTATATGTGCATAAGAATGGCTGCACAAGATCAGACAACAAAGGTTAGTTGAGAAGTCTGTCTCTAGCAGTAGGCAGCACTGAGTGCTTTAAAAGGAGTATCCGGGTTAGGATACATGTATGAGTCATCCTTCTGTGTATCTTCTGAGCTCAAATAACAAACTGCTGCTTAGGGTTTTCCTAACAGGATGTTACAATGGGATTCATTAAGTTAAGAACCTCTCAACCTCCATGTGTCAGATGCATTTCTTAATGTATTAATGCTCTACAACATAATGAATCAATAAAATCCCCTGTTTAATCACGGATTCCTGACAGATCTTCAACACTTTCTTAAGAACCACACACTCTCCATAAGCCATAAATATATGAAAAGTCAACAGCACACTAGGCCTATCTTCCAAGAGCAGATGCAAATTCACAGCACAGGCTTGAGGGCAAAGCTCCCAGGACCAGGGAATATCCACCATTTCTTCCTTAGAAGGGCAGCTATTGTCCCAGAGAGAGGAGGACAGCATGCAAATAGGGGAAATCTGGCTTCTTTTGTGGGTGAAACCACAAAAACTTTGTGAGGCTTCCTTTTCCTTCCTTCCTCTTCCTCTCATTCTGCCCACATACACCCTGTGCAATCCAAGCATGAAGACAAAGAATGGAAAACAACAGAGCATTACAAGGGATCCTCTCAGAGAGAAATCTCTGCAAAACCCGAGACATCAGGAAAGTTTCAGGCTGAATAGCAGGTAATTCCTACTTACAGGCAGCAGCTGTTAAAAGATCTTGTGGATTATTCTGAACAGGTTACTCAGTTCTACTCAGTTACTCTCCTCTGAGATCCTCTGCTTCTGGAGCTCAGTGTTCATGCTCCATGCTTGATGCCATGAAGAAGAATGGGGAATGAGTTGGGAGACTTTCTCTTTTTCCCTGGAGACCTCAGTCTATTAATGCGTGGCCAAGACTGTTGTCTTGATTTTTCATCAACCTTTATAGGTAAAGCATGTGTAACCTTTGCTAGTATTTCCTGGGTCACAATACAAAACACCTCCAGAGGAAAGGAGGTAGCAGGACATGGGGGTCAAATATCTACCAAGAAACCAAGACTTCCCTTCAAAGCTGTCCGCCACAGTGCTCTCAATTTTTACATAAAGACACTCACAGTGGTCTTCGTCCACGACAGCTATTCCATCTAGCCCAATATCCTCTTTCTGATAGCGGTAAAAAGTGGATTCTTCAGAAATGTAAAAAGGTGTGTGCATAGTACGGGGCCCTGCTTTACACCTTGCAGCAAGCAAAATTTGCTGATTTCCTGAGCTGAGGTCTTTAATAGTCGTGGACCTACTCTCCACAAATGTATCTAACCCTTATGACTAGGTATATTTCTGGCCTCTAAAATACCCTGTAGCACTTGGATTGTGTGTTGTGAAAACATTACTTCCATTGGCCTACCTACTGCTGAATAATTTCACTGTATGCACCTGCACTCATACTATAACCAATCATGAGTGAAACATATTTCACTTCTCTGTTGATAAATGCACCAATCCCCAGCACATCCCCTCACAATTACCTCTTTCTAAACAAAAAAGCTTTCCGTATTCACCTTGTGTATGAAAGCTAGTTGCCCATCTCTGCATTTCCTACAGCTCTACTGTAAAGTTTTTCAGATAAACTGGCTGGAACTGCCACGAGCATTGCAGATGTGGGTGCAATATGGACTTACATTTCACTTTGCTCGGAACTCTATTAGTTTGCCTTTTCTGCTCCCACAGATAGCTCAGGTGAGGCTTTCAGCCAGCCATTTACTATGATTCCCAACAGCCTTCCAGAGAGGCAAGAGTCAATATGTTGCAATGTCAACACACATCCCTAGAGCAAGCTCATATTTCCCCACGCACATTGCTTTGCAGTGATCGGTAACAAATTTAAGTTGACATATTCTCATTCAGTCACATAGATTCGTGACATCTTCTGGCACCCTGTCTGTTAATGGGCAGACTGATGCAACCGTCTTTGCTCTGGGGATTTTTGTTACCCATTTCCAAGGAAAGTTCTTGGCTATGAAAAAACCCACACATATGCTAACTGATAACAACAGTAGTGGTAGAACATTAAATATTCTACATCCTCATTAAATTATTTCATAATTGCACTATTACCAGGTTCCTTTTCATTTATACTTTCAGAAAGCCTAAAGAGGAGTAATTATCATCAGCAACTAATGAATAAACACTGTTACAATCCTAACCGCAGTGCAGACCTAACTGAAAGAGATTTCCACCTCTCTCTGAACTGCAAGGATGTGCCTGGGAAATGCCTTCCTTTGTTCACTGGCGCATGGTACCTGTGCTCCTTCTAGCCAGACTCCTGGGATTTTAAGCACCGCCTTTTGGAGGTTACTCCACCTGAAAACATTAACCACATGAGGACTGCAAAGTTTAATAGCCAGGCTCAGGAATTGGAGGTCCTCACCAGCATCCAAAAATCATGACAGGAAACAGCTGGACCAAGATATATGCCACCATCTTCCAACTATTCCTAATTACAAAAATTTGACCTTCCACTGCCAGCTGTCTGACAGCAGGTACACTGCTTCTTGAGCCACATCTGGAAGAAGAGACTCCTACCTCCAAGAATGGAAATAGTAGAGAAACCCTACTCATTGCAACATCTCTAGGAGAAACACGGTCTAACCTTGTGTCAGCACCTCCTCTTAGCACTCCAACACCCTGCACTTTTCCAGGCACTCCCCTGTCAGTGTTTGTGAACCCCTGCTATTAAGGAAGACCTGCCTGAAGACAGGGAGCAGAACGCTAGGCAGTGAGTACATCCTCCTGCTTGTACTATGGTGCTAACTGTGAGCACCCGTTATGGGCTCATGGCCAATTTCTCACAGCTAAGCCACGCTAATAAGTACTGACTGCATAGCCATTACCACAAGACTGACAGGCTCATTTGCATGCTCCAGGCAAACCTGCAGCTGACTTGCAGTGATCAAAGACTGCCAGCTTGGTGGCATGGGGCAGGGAACACCACCAGAAACCTGCATCCCTCATTACACACGCTAGTGGCTAGGGATCAGACAAAGCTCATGACCCTGTTATGATCTGCTGCTTTGCATGGGAATTCTGGACCTGCTGCCCATCCTCCCAAGGTCTCTGCATTATGTGGGCTGCAAATGAAAAGTGGCAACCAGAGAGACCCAGGGGTTTCCTCAACCACGCAGGATAGCAGGTGAAAAAGTTTTCTGCACAGAGATGCCATAGAGAAAAGCTGGAAGAAATGCTTTAGATTTCACTCATTTATGTTTTCCCTTCCACACATGCAGTCCAAGATGACATTACATTCCAATCAGTATTGTTTCAGGAATTAGTCAGGAAATCCTAGAGGAACAGCAATATAAATATCACAGTTATTTTCTGTGTCATCAAGAAATCAAAAGGATCGCAATTGTACAGAGGAAGCTGGATGTGTTGTAGAAGGAAGCTAAGTCAAGTATTTTTAAAAAAAGCAATAAAACAGAAACTGGAAGGGAACTGTCCACCTTGAAAGTCATTTGGCTTATCTTGTCATAGATCAAAATCAGCAGCTGATTTTGGTTTACAGGTGACTTGTGTGCTGATTTTGGCAAAGCCATCAGCGTTTCATTTGTGATTACTACGACTTTTCAAAGTGTTGCTTTTGGCTCAGTTCTGCCTGACTTCCATGCAGCCCCAAATCTCCTTGGGGAAAGGCAGTGTAATCAAGCACAATTCACAACAGGAGCCCAAACATCTCTGGTGGCTGGAACAGAACAGATCCCTGCAGGAAATATTTTCTCTGGCTATGTAGGATGTTGAGCTCTGACCACTTCAAAAGTTGAAGGCCAATGCATCCTGAACCACAACACCACAGACACCATGCGACTACCATAACCACATACTGAGAGGGGAAGAGCCGATCTGCACAGAGCGGACACCTGGGATGTGAAGACTTGTCTCCAAGCAGTCTGCAATAACCAAGAGTTACACACACACAAATCAAGTAACTGGAAAACTCTGAGCTGCGCTGGAAAGCCTGCGAGCAGTGCCAAGATGCTTCTCCACAGCTTTAGCACCCGCTCTCTGCTTGGCAGCTTGCAGAAGAAGCAGGGCAGCAGTGGGAGGCAGCTGCTGCTCTGCTGAGTGGGGTGGAAGATCTGCCCCAGAGCTCCCCCAGCAGGTGGCTGGGACGTGCCCAGGCTGCGCCTGAGCCCAGCTTGAGAGGATGAAGAACATGCCTCTGCCCTTCTGCCAAGAGGCACGGAGAGGGCCATGCATGCACATCTACAGAGGACATGAGCAGCCTCTTGACATTTAAAGATAAATTAATACATAAAGGTAAATAAAGATACATCTGTGTAGATAGAAGATAAATTTAAATGAAAAAATATATAGTAAAAAAAATACAGATAAATTGAAATAGCAGCTGGACCCACTGCCCAGCTGGAGGCAGAGATGCCAGGTCTCGCATCCCTCAGAGCATGCACAGGCAGATAGTGTGTGTCAGGAGCAACTTTCAGAAACCAAGTTTTTCCCACAAGTTATCCCACAGCCTGGGAAACTTGAGTCAAGCCTTCCCTGCCCAGTGATACGCACTTCATGGCCTTGCTAACCAGTAATTGATAAACTGCAGGAATTAACTAGCAGGGATCAAAAACCATGTGTTTCTTGGGCAAGAAGTCAAAGAAAGGCCTTCATGCGCATGAGGAGAGAGACTATGTCCTCTTTCCCTTGCACAACTGCCACAGGCTATGTTCTGTTTGCCACTTTGCCACCATCAGTTTGAATGTCAGTCTACAACTTACCCACTGCAAGCCCAGGCTGACTGCAGCCCAGGCACATCTACAGAGTCATTTCTTCCTGGCACCAGGAGACACTTTCTTCCAGTGCTCTGTACTCAGTGCCACATAGGAAGCAGGGGATCCCATTGCCAGCACTCCAGCATCACCACTCAGGGTGGCGAACCACGCTGGAGGCAGAAGGGCCAGCAACACTGTGAATGGAACCACAAAGAGCTGGGCAAGCTGGCTCTGTCAGTAGTTATTCCTGCAGCCAAAATCCAGGAGACATATTTAATCTGTTAAAACCACCCACAGTTCTCGTGGGAGGAAAACAAATACCAGTGTACACTCTGGAATGACTAATTCAAAATAAGCATATGCAATCTCCACATTGGATTTGGATATGAGTCCAGGCTGCGTGCTAAGGCTTTTCATTGGGTTTGGATTTCCTAAGTACAGTGGTTTTTTTTCCCCCCTTCTCAGAGATAGCACTGCTCAGACACTGTCAGCTCCATGACTGTTTCAGTATCTTTGCATGGAGACTGTGTCTGACTCCCATGTGACATGAGCTGCTTTACTCTGGCTTAACTACCCCTGTTCCAGGCAAAGACATGTGGGAAGATGCCACCCCTCCATCGCCTGTGTGACCCATCCACTGAGGTGTCTTTTGCTGCTGGCCATGATTGGGAAACCAAGAGTCTGCACAGTATACAGGGACCAAACTGCCCTTGTGCCTTGTTTGCAGACTGAGCAATGATGGGAAAACCTGCCCGAGGTGAAGACCAAACGAGCTCCCCGCACCCAGGGACAGTCACAGACTCCCTGCCTGTGTCACCCTTCCTTGTCACATCTGAGCACCAGCTCCCAAGCCCTGCTAGGCAGCACGGCACAGCCAGCCTAGGGCTGGTCCAGAGGAAGAGGCAGGGAGCATGGCAAGCAATCAGGCTCTCCTACCTCCCCTGCCCTTCCTGCACAGCCTTTCTCCAGGAGCAGTTAACAGCCATGCCCCTGGGGCCCTCGCATCAAGAACACTTGGGGACAGGGCTGTTTGAGAGAACAATTTTTCTACCACACTGGTCTGTCATCCAAGTACGTCCCTACTTAGGCTAAGTGCCAGCCTTGATAAATGCCGTGGCAAAACTCCCCCTCAGCCAGGCTTGCATGCTGGCAAAGAAGGGGGTGATGGAGCCTCATTCTGTAGTTTCCTTAACAAGAAACAGACAGCTCTATCTACCAGGACTGTCAATTTAGGCAAAAAGTTTCCAAGCAGAGGGTGACACAAAATCCATTGCAAAGCAGCAATGCAATGATTTGCATGAAGTGTCACAAGGCACTGGTGAGGCTGCACCTCCAATATGGTGTTCAGTTTTGGGCCCCTCACCACAGGAAAGACATTGAGGTGCTGAAGCACACCCAGAGAAGGGCAACAAAGCTGGTGAGGGGTCTGGACCACAAGCCTTATGAAGAGCAGCTGAGGAAATTGGGGTTGTTTAGCCTCAAGAAAAGGAGGCTGAGGGGAGACCTTATCACCCCCTCTACAACTACCTGAAAGGAGGCTGTAGCAAGATGGGTGCCAGTCTCTTCTGCCAAGTAACAAGTGATAGGATGAGAGGAAATGGTCTCAAGTTGTGCCAGGGGAGGTTTTGATTCAATATTAGGAAAAATTTCTTCGCTGAAAGAGTGGTCAAGCATTCAACAAGGCTGCCCAAAGAGGTGGTGGAGTCCCCATCCTTCGAGGTGTTCAAAAAATATGTAGACATGGCACTTTGGGCCATGGTTTAGTAAGCATGGGGTGGTTAGGTTGATGGTTGGACTTGATGATCTTGGAGGTCTTTTCCAACCTTAATGTTGGAACGTCTACATTCTATATAGAACCTACAGACATTTCTCATTCATTATTTTTCTCCACATTCGCCCTTGTATAACCGCTACTAGGAAAGTAAGCTGTCCTGCCCTTGTCTCTTAGGGAACTGAGGCATGGAGAGAGTATTAGATTTACGTGGGATTTGCTGAGCTCCCAAGACAGCTTTCTCTCCTGTGAGCACTGCAGCCTCTTTGTATGATGCTGAGGAAGAGCAGCCCTGCAGAGTTCATCCGAGCACAGGTAGCAAGGGCCAGCTCTTGTGCACAAAACGAGACATTGGGGCAGGTGAAGGAGTTGCTCTTCTCCCAGGAGCAGACACAAGGAGGAACCTGAGCTCAGGACTACACCTCTCAGCTCAAGATATAGGTTAAAATTACTTCCAATGCCAGTTCAAGCTAAGAGAGGTTTTGGTGGCAACCCTGGAAAGTGCTGCAGTTAGTCACAGGCTCATCTGTCAAAACCCTTGGTATTGCTGGCCCAAACTACCTCCTTAATCAGAATTACCCGGCTGAAGTTGGCAGTTACCATTTCCAGATAAATACCCATTTTCCACTTACATAAGCAAGTGCTGGTAGTCCAAGCAGTCTTTCTCTTTGGCAGAGCAGAAAACATAGAAGACTTACAGTAAAATAAAGATGACTGTTTAATTATCTGATAAAATCTAAGTTTCACTATGTTTCTTGGTTTAATATTAAAACCATACCCATTTCAATGTCTTTATCTCTAATAAGCTAGACCACATCATTAATACCAAGTCACAAGGAATTTGTTAACGGTGCTGTTTGAGCAGAGCCTTGGTTTCACACCATGATGAGTTTATCTTGTCGCATTGCCAATTCATCTGTAATTTGTTGCTGTCTGACTGGCAGTGAGAAAAATATCCTCTGCTTTACTAAATAAGTGAAACCCTGAACAATGCATACTCTTTTGCTAAAGGAAGTCTGACCTGTTTAGACTTTACTGTAGAAAAATCAATCTTTTCTGACCCAAAGACTTTCCTGCACTCAATTTTCAGATTAACAACATATGAATTCTTACTGGAAAGTCAGTCTTTATAAGTCAGGTGTCTGCATCATTTCAGGATCTGTATGGGGAAAACGCAAGGTCTAACATTTACTTTGGCTTATCAACATTCTCCTGAGAAAAAAAAACACACACACGCACGCTACTGATTAACTAACTATCTCACCTTGGAGTCTGTTTAAGTTCCTATTAAATTCAAAAACACTGGTCCATCAAAGGGGCTATCCCAGCTCCTGTTGGCTCAAAACTGTATCAAGAAAGGAGAGTTTTAGTGATGTTCCCATAAAAAGAAAAGCAGTGTGAGTCAAAGTGAAATCCTAAACTTTCCAGTGGTTCTTTTAAAATCTGTGGCTTTAGGAGTAAGCTTAATATTTGACAGTTGCTATACACGCAGAGCTGCATTTAAAAATACAAGAGTTCCTCCTGATTTTACTCACACTGAGGTGGGTTAGAATAACTCCAATGAACTAAGCGAAGTTACACCTCAGAAAGGAGGATGCAAGTGGGAAAAGAATAAAGCCCACAAAGTTTAAGTTCTCCAAATGGGGATTTCTGTTTAAAAGATATTTCAGCGTGACCTATCCACCACTGAGCTGCTGACACATGCCTATATGGCTCTGGGCAAGAAATAATCCCCTGTTGCTAAAACACAAAACCAGCTCATTTCCTTCCAGTGCTGTTCAGAACAGTAGTTTCCAGCCTCTTCAAATAACAGTACCACTTTAACACAGAAAGAAGCCAGGTCTAGATACCCACCGCTTTGCACTTCAATTAAAAGCAAGAACACAGATAAACTGCTCCGAGCCTGCTCCAGCAGCTTCCCCCCTTGTTTTGCCTGGCGGTACATGAGTGCAAGAGGAAAAAAACCAAGGAAATCAGTCCTGGGGAGCTGCTGGGAGCTCCCAGCTTTTCCAGCTGCCCCAGCTGCTTTTGCAGCCCAAATCACTCCCAGCAAACAGAAAGGTGGGGACATCAGTCCTGCTTCATCAGGACCCCCTGGCTCTCTGATCTGAGCTCTGTACTGTTTCCAAAGAGCGGCCACAATGGAACCACACGGAGCTGGAGAAGGTATCCCTGGGAAATGCACTCAGCAGAAAGCAGCAATATGAGAATGAGGTGCCTACCAGGGAGCTCGAAGCAATTCTCAGAGCAAGCAGGAAACAGGGAAAGTTGACGATCAAAAGAAATGCTGGGTTTGCTAAGAGACAGACTGCTAAACATCAGCTAATACTTTGAAACAAATACTTTGGGTTGCAATTAATATCCCCAAGCAGGAGTGAACAGTGCCTCCCTAACTCCACATTAATAGAGATGTTTTTAACAGAAAATTCCCGCCATTTCTAATTCCATCTGAACAGGTTCAGGAGCATCAGGAGCCTTAGTGGAGATGACTTTAAACCTTTGGTATCCTACAAATGTGGGACCTGGACCATCCCCTGAGCTCTAAAAAGCCATTAACTAGAGACCCCCTCAGATCAGTGCTATAGCAGGTAGTAAATGGGTAAGAAGAGATACTCCTTTGACAGGAACATGCTTAGCTTGGTTGAAGCTGAGCCAGCATGGAATTTAACAAAGGTTCAAAGCCTAAGGTAAAAGCTGCAAAGTGGATCACAGAGGGAGTTGCAGAGATCTACCACATGCTCACTCTCTATTCTTACGCTCTGCCACAGTTATCTGCTTCAGGCCACCCTCTGACCCAATACAGCCCCCTCTTCTGCTCACAGTTTAGGGAAAAAGACTGTGAAGGCACCCAGGGATTTAGGTGAGAGCAAGCAAACCCCTGGATTTGATACATAGGCAAGCAGAGCAGGCACAACATGAGCATGCTGTGCTCTGGCTGCAGGTGGGTGAGCTGCATCATCTCTGTCCCCTACAGTGCCCTGCTCAGCGCAGCCTGCTGGAGCACCACAGCGGGAAGGTGCAACGTCCCCATGCCCTGCATGGTACCATGCAAGAACATGCAACACATGGCAGTGGTGTTAAATTTAATTTTTCTAGAGCTGCCTGCTGACCCAAACAAAACCACCCAAGCCCCTTTTGGCTCTAAGGAAAACAGGTTTTTTCCTCCAGCAGATATGACTCTTCCTAATACCACTGTTAAAATGCAGAAGTGAAACCACTGTTGAATGGGAGTTGACAATACAAGCAAAAAGTATTTTAAGTCTGTACTGACAAATCAGCAGATGTCTACTTCGTATAAGAACGGTTATGATTACAAGGACACAGAGACTATGTCTTGGAGCATGGCTGCAGGAGTATCAGTTCAGAGAAAGGTTTCAGCAGCTACAGACCACTCCAAGCCTACATGGATGATCGAGCACCATCTTTGTTTTCCACATCTCTCTCTAGTTTTTAATTACCTCACCTGGGCAAGAATTCTTTGAGCATCCCTTGCTTCCTTCGTCATAGCCCTTACCAACACAGGGAAATCACAGCTCTGTCATCTAGTAACAAGCTTTCAAATAATGTACTTAAATCAGCGTGAATGTGTGCAGGGCCACTTTCCTGAAATCAGTGTTACCTTGGATCTATCTTGGCTTATCTTGCCTCAGTAAACTTGGGAATTGTGAATACACAGCTTGGAAAAGTAAATCTCTGCAAAATTCTGTAGTTAAACCAGTTACAAATGCCTGCTTCCACATATTTTCAGCAAACTGGCTTCCACTGATTAACTTCGTGCTCACTATCTACAAAACTTGCAGCAGTTTAACCAACAGCTTGTCTAGGAGCACTGAACTGGATGAAGGCTTACCAACCATCAAATCCAATCCTGTGCTATTATGGGACTGTCATTTAGTCCCCCGCAAGCACGTCATTAGGGAAAGGCTAGATTTCTTGACACTTCTATTTCTAGGAAGGGGATATTCTAGACCCTCATGATTAGAAAACCTCCCAATTTGCAGACCAGATATGTTCATCACTATTTCTCATGTTTTTCTTCTTCTGACAACACTATCCGTCAGTTTAGGCTTCTGTCCCTTCCAAATATCCAATCCTTTCATTTTGCTTAGCTTTCTTGTAGGCTTCCTTTCAACATGATCTTGTGTAATAAACACCCAGCATCCTTGGACATCTACATCATCATTCACAATTGCACCACTCAGGGGACTAGGGCCCATCACGACTCACCTGGTGGATCCTCACACTAAATTTGCCTTTTTCACAAGAACATCATATTGACGGTTCATAGTCATCCTGCGATCAACCAGTACGCTGACATCTTTCTCCTTCTCAGTATTTTCTAACTGATGAGGCCCCTGCTTAAGAACAGGTTTTTGTTATTAGTCACTGAGCACCCTTGCACACTGTATTGCTGAGTTTCAGCCCATTTCTACTACTCTGGTCTCAGAATTCCTGGTATGATATTTTGGCCCTTCCCCATGCTGAAGTTGCTTCCCAACTTCTATCTAAAGCATATTTTATTAACCAGCACCAGGTTTTTGCTTCAGAGGACTTAATGAAAATAGTAGATAAGGAGTATTCCTCACTGCCAGCCATCTCAATATCTCTGATTTTGGTATTGCTGTTTGTCTCCCAGTAGAGCAACTCCTAATGCATCATATAGCAATCCCCATCTTTTCTAACAAGGAGTCATTTCCTGTGGACTTACATATTGAATGATGTCCTGCTGGGTGAAGGGGCAGAACAAGTTATGCTGGTGAGATTCAAGCTGTGAACTTCAAATACTTAAGCTGAATTGGTGCAAATGCTCTAGATGCTCATTCTCATTTAAGGAATTACTTATTTCCAGTCAGCTCTAACTGACTCCTGATGGGCTGAAACCAACTCATAGCAGACTTAAAGAGTTACTGCCTGACAGCTAAACTTCTATAGGTATTTGTGGATCATTAGAGGCATGAGCGTGTTTATGCATCAGCGGGGAAGACTGCATGACTGGCCTGCGCTCAGATGCAGTTCACCGATGCTCAAGGAAGGCCAGCAGACACATGTACATATCCTGCTGCTCAGCAAATGCAGCCGCTGCACCTAAAGACACCTTAAACCAACTGCACACTAAAGTCCTGAGGGTTCCTCTCCAGGTTTTACCCCAGTATGATGGACAAAGCTTTAATTAAATCCAAGCAACTTTCTTCTTCGTTTACATACACATGGTCCCTGTTTCAACGCACAGAAATTGTACCACCTTATCTGATCAGCTGGTCAACTGACTGAAAGGGCTAGTGTTGTATTCTTACAATAAGAATGTGCCCTGAGAATGACTTCTCTGCCTTGACAAATAGTAGACATGACATAGACAATATGAAGCTAGCAAAACCTCTGGATTCCACATATCCAGGACTCAGGCCCCACCGGCCATGGAAACGACGCAGGAGCCCAGCTGCTGTTGCTGTAACTGCAAACAAGACCGAAGGCATATGTTTAAAGATACTACTTTGGATTTATTTGGGAATTCAGGCTATAATTTCTTTACATGCTTCTGAAAATATTACCAGAGGCTCAAAAACTCGCATTTTCATCAAGATCAGCCTTCTTGTCCCAGCTTCCCATCTGGTTTCAAAGCTACAGAAAACAAAGATGGATGTTCACATGCATTTAGACTTGATCCACTCAATCACACCACGCGGACGGATTAGGCTATACTCAAGCTGGCGATGCTGGGATCATCCTTGAGGGATTTTGCATCTCTGTTGATGGTGAAGTGACCCACATGCCTTGTCCAAGTTCCTTTTCTTTTACATGGCTATGATTAGGCACAGTGACACCCATCCTCTTCTCACTGGAGGGGGTCTCCTTAGAGAAATGGGAATAGTTGTGGCACTCAAAGACCACTTGGACCTGGAGCCATAACAGTGTTTCAGATCTCTAGGCTACCACTGCAGCCAAAGAGCAAGCACGCCCCCCAGGCACACGCCTCCTGGGCTAGGATAGCTGCAGCTGGGGAACTTGCTCATCTCCAGTCACCACCAGCCCTCAAAACACTAAAACAAGAGGCCCCTCAATTCACTATGCAGCGAGAAATAAGACCATTGACAGCCTGCTCTGCAACCAGCACTTAAATTCACTTTTCTTTAAAAATCACAGAATCACAGAATTGCAAGTGTTGGAAGGGACCTCGGGAGATCATCTAGTCCAACCCCCCTGCTAAAGCAGGTTCTCCTAGAACATGTTACACAGGACTTCGCCCAGGCAGGCTTTGAATATCTCCAGAGAAGGAGACTCCACAACCCCCATGGGCAGCCTGTTCCAGTGCTCCATCGCCCTTAGAGTAAAGAAGTTTTTCCTCATATTCAATTGAAACCTCTTATGTCTCAGTTTGTACTCATTGCCCCTTGTCCTGTCACTGGACACCATTGAGAAGAGTCTGGCTCCCTTCTTTGTGTTTTCCCCC
>NW_009260621.1:2460585-2463352 GCF_000687185.1 Egretta garzetta | reverse complement strand
CCCCAGGATACCATTGGCCTTCTTGGCAACAAGGGCACACTGCTGGCTCATGGTGAGCTTGTCATCCACCAGGACTCCCAGGTCCCTCTCGGCAGAGCTGCTTTCCAGCAGGTCAGCCCCCAGCCTGTACTGGTGCATGGGGTTCGACCTCCCCAGGTGCAGCACTCGACACACCGGGCAGAACCAAGGCCCCATACCATTGCCCACCCTGCAGCACTGGGACATCTTTTTGCTGATAGCCAGAGCACTCCACCCTGAGAAAGCTTCTTTCTTTGTCACAGACTTAGTCATGTATGACTCAGGTATACATGGGATTTCTCAAAGGGAAAGCAGGTACATTAAGAACACAATGGGGCTCCACCGTGCTCCCTAACCTCTCCCTCGAGGTGGCAGTGGCAAGACAAGAGCACCAGTTTCAGTGGTGTCTGTGGGAACCACCAACCCACGTAGAGGCCATCAGATGCCACAGCCAATAGCTGCTGGTTTCAAAGCAAGGTGTTACACTTGACAGGCTATTAATAGCACCCTAAAGTCACCTGAGACTGTGACATCTTACCTCAAACGTCACCCCTCCCCAAAAATATCAAAGGCATCACAACCTCATATTGCTCTCTATTCTACACCAGCACCTTCTCGATACCTCATCAGGTACCAAGTTGGTTACACACAGAAAAGATAAAAACTGTGCTACAAGAAAAGGATGCAGGAGCCACACTAACAGCATGTCTGCCTGGCACTGTAGCTGAGTACCAGAGGATGCCAGCAAAATCTTCCAAATTCAGGCCAGGCTGATAAACACCCTCAGGCACTGCCACTCATACAGAGGCCACAGCTCTTGTTTCATCTTCTAGGATCTTTATTCATCGGTGGTGGGCAAGAAAAGCTTTGACCCAATGCATCAAATCACAGGAGAGGTGCCTCCCCACCACTCTGTGTGGGTGAAGGGAAGGATTCTGGATATGATCCCCAGAGCACACACGTGGCTTAGCACAGCCTGAGGCAACCCAGGCAGGCAGCAACATTGCCAGGCTGCCAGAGTCAGATGCTGGACTGAAGCATGAGCTACCGCTGCCAGCTGTGAGCCTCCCACTCAGTGGCACCAGCCACAGCAGAGGCTGGGGGGGGGAGCCATTGGTGACAGGATTGCCACAGGAAGTCTCCATCCACCCTGCACCATCGAGCACAGGATGTGAACTCTGTCTGTGTTAAAGTCCTTCCCCACGTGCATGCAAAACCAAAGTCTCTTGTGACTGAGTAAAAGGTAAAGGTCACAGCAAAACCAGCAAGTTTCACAAAAAACAGATAATTCTAAAAGAAAAAGAGAAGAGTTTTGTTCATTTCAGTGAATCTGAGTCAACTTTTCATCTATGTTTTTTGTGAAACTCTTCTGGCTTTCGGTGACCTTTCTCAGACAGCTGCACAGCACTGCCAGTCTTTGATATTGGAAGTTAAATGCATCATTGCACAACACTATGAAAGGAAATGGGCCAGGCCCTGAGAGGTGGATCTGAACATCGCTCAGGCCTGTGTTCCAGAGGGCTCAGACCCAAAATGTGATCTAGAGGCACACAAAGTCTCTGCACTTCCAAATCAAATCTGCCAGTAGGAGTGTAGGGCACCTACCTATATGGCAAGAACACAAACACAATCTTGAAATTTCTATTTCTAAGGGCCTCACAAGTGCTTGACTTACCCAAAATGAGCAACACAAGAAAACACTGCAGAAAAACCTCAGCAAGCCAAGTAGCACCTACCTGGAGTTCATCCTGAATATACCAAAGACCTGGCTAATTTTCTTAGTACGGCTTTTTTTTTTTTTTTTCCCCTCCTCCTTTAAAGGAGACAGCAGAGGATGGTGAACTCAATGGCAGGAGGAAAACATCATAGGAAAATGTCACTTCCTTTGCAGAAAAGCTGTTGAACGAAAGAGACTCTTGTAATGATGTATGTATCCTCTGATTTGTTTTGCAGCTCTCAGGGTAGGATCAGAAGCTGCGCTTTACTGCTAGCATTATCTCCTGTCCAAGGGACAGTATTGTCTCGCATCGTCTGGGACAGAAGTAGCACCAAGGAATTAAAAGAGACAAAATGCCAAGGCAAGAGGTTTTATGGGAAATCTCTCAGGATTTTTATGTACTAAAACATTCACCTTCCTAACAAGAGCTTTAATTGCATTCCTGTTTTCATAAGAAAGCTCTTCTCAGATTGAGTCTCAATTCTGGGTGATTTTAACCACCACTTTCTATTTCTCACATCCAGCTGCACAATTCCTTCTGCTTGTGCCTCTCACTGAGCAGTTTTTGTTTCCTTGGGTGTCATTTTGGAGCAGAGCTGCAGTCACCTTCTCATCTAGGGCACCCTCTTTCCTATCACCCTCCCACTACCGGTCAAACACCCTGCACATCTACTACACCATTACCACCACTCGGTGCCATTACAATGTGCTATACACAATATGCCAACACAATGTGCTATATCGCTGGCTGTCAGAGAATCATAGAATGCCAGAATGTTCCCCTTCAGCATCTAATTTAAAGCCCTGTCAATTTGCCCCGCAAGCTCCTGAGCAAGGACCCTCTTTCCCCTTTGAGAAAGGTGGCTCCCTTTTGACGCCAGCAAACCTGGTGCCATGTAGGCCATCCCACTGTCAAATGTTGTGACAGTGACAACAGCCACGGAGCCATGTATTAATAGGCTGGGTCTGCCTGTTCCTGCCAATATCACTGCCCACAACTGGAAGGAGGGAGGAAAAAATGAAATGGTTCCG
>NW_009260621.1:2452026-2460523 GCF_000687185.1 Egretta garzetta | reverse complement strand
GGCAGGGGGAAATTTTGCTTTTCTGATTAATGGGGTCAGGCCTTTTTGAGGACTCTCCTTTGCGGTTTAGCTGACTTGCTAACTTAAGTGCTGTGAGCTCAGCAGCATTCAAGCAGAGAGGTGAAGATGCAGTTAAGGCAGCATGCATATACCAGAGAGATTCAGACAACCTGCACGTTACTGTAAGTGTGCTAGGACTACCATGTTGCGGACCAGTTCCTGTTCTTAGGTATCTTCTTCTCTAAATAGCATCTTGGTTCATGAGCCGTGCCACCTTTTTCATAATCATCCTGCTAGGTCAAGAGAGATGCCACTCCTGGGCCTGTGCGATTCACGATAGTTCTCTGCAGATGCACTGAACTCAGCTCCTTGTGGTGTCTGGCTCTAGTACAACCCAATAAAACAGGACATCCTGCATCTGTCTGGGATACCACAGGGTCTGGACCACCAACACTGTGGAAGCTCCAAACTACACCAGCACCCACTGGACCCAGTCTCTAACACGGACTTGTGCCTGACTTGCAATTTAGAAAAACCAGTACTCCTGCAAAGTTTACTTTCTGTCATTTGCTTTGCCATCTTTTAGCAGAAAACACACTGACTCAACACCATGTTCCACTGGCAGCATCATGCCTGGCCTCTTTGCCATTGACATGTCATGGCTGGTTTGGCAGCTTGGGACACCAATCTCTGCTCTTTATTTGCTTAAGACATGCAGCATAGGCACCTGTAGAGCTAATGTCTTCAAAGTCCCCACAGTGTGTCAGATCAACACCAGGACTCTTTGAATCCTTCAAGATTCAAGCATTGCATTAAATTGTCAATGTAAGGATGATAATATGGCAACTGAAGAATGAGACTGGAGCCCCCCCGATAACTTCTCACTAACCAGTGGATACCATCTAACCCTGGGCAGCTTCATCCCATACTGGTGGGTGGCTGGAGTCCACAGCGGCTCAGCACAAGGGCTCTGTCTGGTGGAGTATCTTCTGAGGCTGCATAGTAGTACTGGGCTCCACAGTGCCTGCTGCACACCCACACCTCCAGTAGGCAGCAGGACACTGCAGGTCAGGTTGGAAGAAGCTGACCCACTCAGTGCCTCTCCATGGTATTTACACACATCTCCTGAGCAAGGCTCACACTTGCTTGTGAAAGTGCACTCACTGGTGATTCAGAAAATCAAAAGCACATGAGGGCCACATGAGCAATGTTACATGTAACCACAAACCACATCAGAGCCAGTCAACCAGCTCGTATGGTGGGAGAAGAGACAGCTGTGAGCTTGCTTGAAAAAAAGGTGCTCAGAGGAATCTTATGATCAGAGGAATCAAAGCATTTTTAGGCACTGAAAGAACAGTCTGAACAGCGTGAATCCATCAGACTGGCAAAGAAATGGCTACAATGTTTGGCTCACAGGGAATTTCAGCTGGTTCTCCCTTAGAGCAAGAATTTTCTGGTATGAGGAGTAAGTTTCTAAGCTTGTCAATAGAAAGCTGTCAGCCAAATAAGCAGCTGCCTTCCAATAGGAGCACATCCAGACTTGCTCAGCATCATGTTTCAGAAATGTCAGAGCCACGCACTGCAGGACACTGGGTGTTCAAGGTTTTGATTCATCTTACTCTGGTAGCGTTGTTAAGGTTTTCAAACCCATGGCTGGTTCCAACACCATAATTTCACAGTGGTGTGAAACAAGCCTCATCAGGGCTGGGTGTTACCCCAAGGTTAGGGGCTAGTCATACAACCCCTGTTAACATAGTTGGGAAGGCCTCACAAGGTTGGCCTGGTGGGTGCAAGTTCTCCCACCTCCAGCTCTTGATCTCAACTTAACCCTCTGAGAAGTATTTTCCCTTGTCATCATCTTCTCTGCATGGAGGTCTCCTCACTCACGTTATGACAGAACAAGACTTGCCTTACTGAAAGTCATTGTGAGTCTGGATGACCTCCTCGAGTCCTCTCCCAACATCTCCAACAAGACTGTCACGGTGGTGGTGATGAGGCCAGGGCATAGGAACAAGTCCCACCTGGCTGTGACATGCATGCTGCCAAAAATTTGCTTGTAGGGGAGAAACAGGCCAGAGGCTACTGGGCACAGCACCTGAGGCAGCAATGATAAGATTAGAACAAATGTCACAAAATAGAGTGTGTGTTGAGATGTGACGCCCCAGTCCAAAGGCAGGAAATCAGTCATTAATCAGAGTAGAAGTCACAGCTGTGAGCAGTGACTGCAAACACAGATCAATGCAACCACAGACTGTTGCTGTCCAGTGCGTTCCTGATTACCATGGCACCAGCTTGCTCATTCAGTAGTTACTGAAAAAATCTCCTCAGTTGGGAATAAGAAAATACATCTCTGGCAGGGCACTGCATACTCATTCCCCTTCCGTGGCTCTTTGCTGTGCTCTTAGCTGCCCCCTATTTCCTCTCAACGTTCTGTCTTCTACTGGCTTTGTCTCCTTCACAAGCTGGAAGTGCATCCACCTGAATCACGGGGAACAAAACAGAGGCTAAAGTTGTGCTGGACATAGATGCTTTACAAAGAAGAATGCTCAAAAGGAAGGACAGATGCAAATCTGAAAAAGGAGGAAACACTTGGCAAAAGAGTCAGGTGCTTCGGAACTTCTATGGCTGACCACACTCACAACTTGGGGAGCAACACAGTGTCACAGTGCTGCTCAGCAAGAAACAAATCCTGGCCTGCCCATTGCACAGCCTCCTTGGGGCACCCACAAATTTCAGTGCTGGAAGAGGTCATCCTGTCCCAGAGCGTCTATGAAAATGAAGCGGTTTTCCATCTCTGCTGGTCTGAGGAGGCCTCAGACTGGCAGCTCCCAGAGAAAGCAGCTGTACTGCAGACTCTCAGTGCTTCATGATACTCCGCCTGCAGTCTGCTGCACAGATTCAGAGCTGAGCGAGCCTCAGTTCATGCCTTTCCAAGGGCTGCATCAAGCACTGGCTGGGGGCTTCCACTCCTCCGAGAGGCAACTTCTCCCATCTCCTGCTCTTCACACACTCTGCATCTAGGTGCAACCTATTCCTGCCTCTAGCCAGTTCAAAGGCTGTAGCAGAAGGTGCCATTTTTCTTGTTCTTCGTTTTGGATACAGAAGGTGATCTTGTGCTTCCAGACATCACAAACAGTGTGAACAGTACCTCTGTTTGGTTTAGGAATAAATCCAGGGCTTAGAGGTACAAAAGCCTGACTGATTACTACCCAGGCCCAAATACACCGATCCATAGAGATTTGAAGTAAAGTTGTAAAACAAAATTTTACGTGACCTGGCTGCCAGAGGATACACGTATCCGCAGTATGCAAAGTCCTGGTTTGACACAGCCCAGCTGCAAGGTAACCAGCTGAGCCTTAGCCCTGCCTTCACAGGGTTCCCTGGTCTGTTCCGCTGTATCAGAAATGCAAGCATTCATATTTTCTTTGCTAAGAAAGAAATACAGTCCCCTTCCCATCCCCCACACAAGCTGGCAAATGCATCTGCTGGATTCAAAAATAGGTGCAACAGTGAAGAGCACGCAGGAGCAAGCAGTGGTGTTTTCCCTGAAGTTTGAATTCTTAGGTTTTCTCAGAGGGTAAATCAGAGCTTGTCCAATACCCAATAAAAATCAATTTGGAGACTATGTGTCCACACTAATTTCAATAAATTGCCTTGCTAACTGGAACTAAAAAAAAAAAAAACAAAAACAAAACAAAAAAAAAAAAGAGAGAGAGTATCCTCACAAGGTATTGTTTGCTCCATACTTTAAAAATGCTGACCCTGGAATAATCACCATTGAGCAATACCTTAATTGGGTACAGACATCCATAGACAGGATCTTCCTGAAAGTCCAAGCTTCCTTCCAAAAAAGCCAGAGACAAACATTCTTTTAAAGGTAAGGGCAGGAGACAGGGACAGCTTTGCTCCACTACCCCCTTTCTCCATTTACACCCTGTGCTGTGGCTCCGATGGCCCCATGCAGTACCCCAGCTTCTTCTGGCTCATGTGCCAGCTGCAGCCCACTCTGCTTCTGGCTGTTTTACCCTGGGCTCTGCTAGCTGGTGCAGCGAGGAGCTGAGCGTGGGTCTGATATGCGTCTTCAGAGAGCGCATCCGCATTCCTGGGTATTGCAGAAACACCCACAGCTTTGACCCGGTCACAGTCCCAGCCCAAAAGAGTCTTCAGCCACATCCTGAAGTCCCTTGACTTCATGCACATGTCTGGTGTGATGCAGTACAAGGACCACAGCACGCAGTAACTATTTTCCCATAGCTGCATCTTCCCCTTAGTCCTGTTGTGCTCCCAGAGCTCCAATGTCACCCAGGCAGGCTCAGGCACAGCTGTGGGTAACCACCCGCTCACAGGCCAGTTCTCTCACACCCCAGGCCATGGGTGCCCCTTGCATTGGGCTAACCCACGATCTCCTGTGAGGGTACACAGTCCCTTTGCACGTTGTCAATTCCTATCACTTCTCCACACAGCCAGCACAAGGGGGCTGATCTTCTCATTCATTACCACACTAAAGAACTTTCTGCCTTGCACAATCCTCATGCATTTTGTGTTTCAGGGGCTTGTGCTCAAGCTCAGCCATTGAGCCCTCTGATTCCCCATGTGTCAGAGACATCAAACACCAGATGCGCCATGCAGGGAGACTGTTCATCCCTCGGAGCAGTCTCCGGAATCTCTATGGCAGGGCTGAGCACCCCAGGCAGGCTAAGGGGGTGTGTTCCAGCTTGGGGTGGTGGAGCTGGAACAAGGGAAGCAGCAGAGTGGAGCAGAGTAGTAAGAGTCTACATAGACCTGGGGAGGTGGCAGGGGAGCAAAGGAGGAGGGAAATGGGATTTGGGCGAAGAGGGACTGCTCCTGCACCAGGCCAGCCTGCAGCAAGCCTGGCCTGCCCCAGAAAACCTTCAGGAAGGTCATGGCCTAGACAGGTGTACTCTTTTCTGGGTTAAAACCTGGCTGGATGGCTGAGCCCCGAGAGTTGTGGTCAACGGAGATAAATCTAGTTGGCGGCTGGTCACAAGTGGTGTCCCCCAGGACTCAGTTCTAGGGCTGGTCTTGTTTAATATCTTTGCCAACGACCTGGATGAGGGGATTGAGTGTACCCTCAGTAAGTTTGCAGATGACACCAGACTGGGCGCAAGTGTCGATCTGCTTGAAGGGAGGAGGGCTCTGCAGAAGGATCTGGACAGGCTGGATCAATGGGCTGTGGCCAACTGTATGAGGTTCAACAAGGCCAAGTGCCAGGT
Organism: Egretta garzetta; assembly: GCF_000687185.1. NCBI lineage: Eukaryota > Metazoa > Chordata > Aves > Pelecaniformes > Ardeidae > Egretta > Egretta garzetta. Next base: position 2,455,289 of record NW_009260621.1, on the reverse strand, counting down.
CCTGCACTTGGGTCACGACAACCCCGTGCAATGCTGCAGGCTTGGGGATGAGTGGCTGGAAAGCTGCCCAGCGGAAAAAGATTTGGGGGTAGTGGTTGACAGCTGGCTGAATATGAGCCAGCAGTGTGCCCAGGTGGCCAAGAAGGCCAGCAGCATCCTGGCTTGTATCACGAATAGGGTGGCCAGCAGGAGCAGGGAAGTGATTGTACCCCTGTACTCAGCACTGGTGAGGCTGCACCTCAAATACTGTGTTCAGGTTTGGGCCCCTCACTATAAGATGTTGCATTGCTGGAACATGTCCAGAGGAGAGCAACAAAGCTGGTGAGGGGTTTGGAACACAAGTCTTATGAGGAGCATCTGAGGGAGACCTTATCACCCTCTACAACTGCCTGAAAGTAGGCTGTAGTGAGGTGGGAGTCGGCCTCTTCTCCCAGGTAACAGGTGATAGGATGAGGGGAAATGGTCTGAAGTTGCACCAGGGGAGGTTTAGGTTAGACATTAGGAAAAATTTCTTCACCAAAAGGGTTGTCAGGCACTGGAATGGGCTGCCCAGGGAAGTGGTTGAGTCCCCATCCCTGGAGGTATTTAAAAGATGGGTCGACGAGGTGCTTAGGGACATGGTTTAGTGGTGGGATGGCAGGGTTAGGTTAACGGTTGGACTTGATGATCTTAAAGATCTTTCCAACCCAAACAATTCTATGATTCTAGGAAGCAGAGAGCAGGATCCTTCCTCAGGTGCAGGATCTTACCCCAAGGACAGCTGAACTCCTTCCAGCAGGCTTTGAGGCCACCCGGCTCTTTCACAGACCTCCCCTGCCCTCTAGCGGGTTTAGGGGAATTGTGCGAGAGGACAAGCACTGGGAGAGCCTCTTGGTCCTCCTCTACCTCCCCAGCACGCAGCTGGGCAGCTGCTCTCTGGTACTGGCAGCACCCTATCTTGCAGAGGTAAAGCAAAACAAGTTGCTTTAACAGGGAAATGCAGATCTCTGGGGTGGGACACAGGTTCAACCAATACCTGAGGATCTGGGGAGCAGAGATGTGCGTTGCTCTGCCAGCAGTGAGGGAAAAGGGAGCGGGGCTCCTTCTCACCACCTCAACCTCTCTTTCCACAGAGACCTGCGAGCCCTTGCTTGAAGCAGCCACTGTGCTCAGAGACACATGGCTGCCGAGACTGTGGAGAGAACCACCTGAACCTGGAGCTTTAAAGAGTTTGTATTTCCCTCTGTGGCCCAGCATACTTGAAAGGTCCTTGATACACCACTTAATGCCCATCTCATAGGGAAACTGCAAGCTGAGAAAGCACCTTCTTCCCAGTGGAAGCGTAGCTGCACCGGCCTCTAGCACAGCAGACACCGAACCGTGCCATGGAGATGGTGTCAAGCTTGCAACCAGGATTCACTGCAGGTAAAGAGCAAAAGCCTCTCTTTTGCCATTAAACAAAACAAGTTTTCTCGGCAAGGGACAGATTTCACTGGGGTTACAGGGGCTCCTTGATGGGACCTCTGACCACAGTGTCAGAGCATGTCCCACCAGAGTGCTGTGAGTTGGTAGCATTAACCTGGCCTCCTGCAAGCCACCCAATGGTGGTCACATGTCATCCCACTGTGTTGCAGGATCCATCTCTGATGCCCTTCTCTGCTGCCACCTTTTCGTGCTCTCTGCATGAGACTGCCACTTATGAACCTGTGCTCCATCTCTGCTGCTTAAAAGCCAATACACTCATAAACCACAGCTGGGACCACTGCTTGTCAAACACTGATTTAGACAGACATCTAGCGGTCTGTGCTCAAACTCCACCAGTGCCACCACACAGCATGGCTAGCGCCATGATTTAGTTGCATTGTCAAAGTAAAACTAATGCATCCCTGTGTTGGACACTACACACACACACACACATAAAGAATCAGCATGCCCCAAAGGGCTGACAGTTAATTAAGATCATTTAGGGAGCCCATGCCACAAACCAATTACTTCCAGATCAATCCAGTGCTCTGGCTATTTTTGAGAGGTCAGTCCTGCTGGCGAGAGAGGAGCACACAATCTGTATGATGCAAGTCTGGTAAAACATCTATACATCTCTCCACACCAGAAAAGACAACAGAGGCAGATGTCATAAAGCGGTTTCTTGCCAACATAAATCATCCCAAATCCAAAATAAAAAGCACTGGGGAGTGACGGCAAACCTGGTGTTGGACCTGCCAAAGGAGTTTTCACCAAGCACAGCCCCCAGGGTGGCGTGACCAAAGGCATCACCTACCCATCCAGCGCAGGGCCCTCGCCTCTGCCCTCCCACAGGTAGCTGTGTCCTGCATGAATTTTCTCAGAGGACCAGAGCATGGGCCTGGAACCTGACAGCTTTACAGAGTTTTTATTTCCCTCTGTGCCCCTCTGTGGCAGTATGCTGCTTAACACCCACCTCACCTCATAGGGAAACTGCAAGCTGAGAAAGCTGTGTCCTGCAAGGCACGCCCCAGGCATCAATGTGCTCAGCCTTGTCCCCCACTCCCCCCCACCACCACCACTGTGACTTCTGGCAGTCATCCCCTGGTGGGATGGAGAGGCAGCACTGAATTTGCACAGAGCTAGGTGTCTTTGAACTGACCAAATGTTGAATATTGACAGATCTTGCTTAAAAGCAGTATACACATCACCCTGACAGATGCTTTGGAGTACCCAAACCAGGCAGTTTCAGCCTTAATTTATTTGTGTTTTTACCCCTCCACTTTGAGACAAGGATAGCGTGTCTCCACCCCCAGCGTACCCTGGAGACACTAAACTCAGTCTTATTTCAGACTCACTTACATAGGATGGAAGGGGAAGCAGATGGGAGTGACTGAAGGTTCATCCCAGTAAGGGTTCAGACAGTTTGCAATCAGACACCCGTGGGCCACCATCTAGGTACCCAGGAGGGACAAAAGAAATCCTGAACGCATACTGTTTTGCTGAACAAAGCAGAAATCCCACAGGGGGAAAAAAAAAAAGCAAGAGAGAGTCACAATATTAACAGGACCGCCCTGGCAGCAGTGTGTAATGCTAAACTCTGCGCCCATGAACTGTCTTGGTTTTCTGAAGTTCTGATTTAAAGCGAATATAATCCCAAACTGGAGAGACAGCCTTCCCATTGCTCCTGCAGGCTGTGCTCCCCCCAGCCTGGTCTGGACTTCGCCCATTGGGCTCTCCCTAGGGCATCCTCGCCTTGTTCTGCACAGAAACACCATGACTCCATCCCACGTGTGACAGTGTGCTACGCATGGCTGCCACCG
>NW_009260621.1:2421488-2451373 GCF_000687185.1 Egretta garzetta | reverse complement strand
CCCCCCCCCCCCCCCCCCCCCCCCGCGGGGGGGAGGGGCTGATAAACAGAGGGTCTACATCCCAGAATTTGGGGCTCTTTGGTCTGCTCCATGCCATGCTGCCTTGCCACCAAAATTTCTGTTCTGTTTCCACACATACTTATTGTCCTCTTTCTGCCTACCACCCAGCAGCCCCCTCCATTCCTCCAAGGACTTAACCTTACACCAGACTTTCCCTCTTTGCAGCCTTCAGCCCAGGGCAGGATGAATCGGGGAAGTTTCTTATGCCAGGTACTACTTTGGGCAGCAAAGGCACAACAAGCTCTCAGCAGGCAGGCAATGCCATCCAGATGAGCTGCCTCCTTGCTCCAAGGTCAGCATTCATTCCCTCACACTCTTGACACCAACCCTCGCTCAACCAGCTGGGCCCACGGCAGAGGGACCAGCCCCACCTGACACATGTCCCTTCAGAGGGCAGGGTGAGACAGCCACAGGAACACGATGTGTGTCTGCCGGTGCAGCCCTTCTCCATTTCCTTGCCCTCTCAGGGCACAGCTTTGCTCACTGCTGTGCTGCACCCAGGCCTGAGATACGGTTCCCACATGGGGAGAGAAAAAGGCCATATCTCCTTTTGGTCACAGGTCTCCCACTTGCTCCTCCACACATCCACGGGCAAGGGCCTCCTCATCAGCCCCTCCTCACTCCATGGCTGCTGGAGACTAACCATTTGGGAAGAGCAAAAAGCCTTCCCAGGACAGCTCAGTAGCGTTGATTGGTGAGCACGAACTTCTACACTACCCAAGGTATCAACGCACCCCTCACCCCACCCAGAACAAAACCATTCCCATGAAAATAAAAACCAAGGCACACAAGAGCTAACAAGGGCTATGCTCCATTGCATGGACCATCCTCACCACTCCTCTGCATACCCACTGCCCAGGGCTGAGTGGCAGCATTTTCACCAGGAGCAATGCTCACAGAATTACCATTCCACAAATAAACACACTAAAAATCAGAAAAAATGTGTAAAACCTCAGAGGAAAAGGCATCGCAAGAATATTCTTGTCCTAACAACAGAGTTCCAGCTAGCACATAGATCTTGTATCTTTGGGGATGATTTTGCAAAGGATTATGAAAAAGCAGCTCCCTTTACCAGACAACATGAGAAAGTAAACCATCAATGTGGTTATTGATGTTTAGAGTTTAGAGCAGGACAAAATGGCTTTGAAAAGATAAATTGTATTTCTCCCACTTATTTAAAAGAAGTTCATTTCATACATGAAAAATAGCAACTCTGAGACAAAACTGCCTGGTTGCCACATCTCAGAAGTGGCAGAAATTGCTTCAGCATGGATTAGAACCCAAGGCATTACAGGGTGGAGAGAACACTGCAAGGAATGAAACTTCATCACTCAAAACCTTTCAAAAACATTCCCAGGCATTTACAGAAGGAGGACTTCCACCTTCTGGCCTCACTCAACCACCCTGGGCAAGCACATTTTATGTCGGTGCTACAGCAGGAGGGCCTCACTCTGGGCACAGCTTTGAGGTCCCTGGCAGGAAGATGCTCAGCCTTTGACATTCAAACACACCAGGGGGAGTACATGACAGTTACAAACAAAATGAAAAAAGTGACTCAGAGGATTTTGCATCGCAATCCCTCAACATAGCTAATCAATACACACACACAGTTTCTTTGCCATTTTCCAGCCCCGCTGCGGAGAGAAGGTTAGAAGCACACTCAGCTGAGGCACAACAGGGCAAGAAGACAAGGAGCAGAGTGAGTTAAAAGACGCCTTTATACAGGGGCTGCTGCCAGCTACCTCTGAAGCACCAGTGTAACCATTTTTTTCTGAAGCTTGCTGCTGCTCCATTTTCTATACAGGCTACCAGGGTACAGAGAAGTCCTACGTTAGAGGGAATGGCCCCTTTGCTGCTAGACCCTGGGTCAACACTGGTCTTCAGAGGTGGCAGGAGGGCCGAGCGGGTAGAGCTGCTCTCCCTCCACTGGGGTATGGAACCAGTGTGGTGGTGGTGGTGGAAGAGCAGTTATTTTCGTTCATGTCTAATGGAAATACCTACTGATGGTACCTTATCTCACCAGATCAGCTTTCAGAGGGGAAGCATTTGTACTGTGTTGCTTCTGATCAAACAGTGCCTGAGAGAGTTGGAGATGAACTGCCTAGCGATGTCCGCAAACACTGCTCCTAGACTCAAACCCACACCAGGCAAGGCACCCAACCCAGCCTTGGAGAAGGACTCCCTACACACCATAGGACTGCAGAGTCCCTCTCCCTCCTTACCTCCCACAGCAGTGTCCACAGCCAGCTCCATCCAGTGCCTGCAGCTGCTCTGCTCCAGTCCAGCGTATCCCAGTCTGCACCAGTGGTGTTACGGCAGGAGAGCTGGGAACACTCCGGATGAGGTTCCTATGTTGGAGGACAGCCTTGCACATGCCTTTTTAGTCACTTCGGCCCTTATGTATCAGGCAGCAACCTGAGGGAGAGCCAGTGCTCAGAAGTGCAGGGAGTGTAGATCTGGTCAGGTGAAATCATCATGACCGATTTCACAGGTGGTTTCCTTTCTTGTAAACACTTTTTGTCCCTGTGTGATTGCTGGTTAGCAGAGTCTTGCTTTGTCTCCTTTGACTGCATTTTCCTGTGCAAAAAATACACGCAGGATTTAAGGTTCATATTTGGTTTATGACCACAGAAGAATATTTTTGTGACTGCAGTCCCGAAGGCTTCAGAGGCACCCACTCCTGTGGCAAAATGTGAGAAGGCCTGCAAGTTAAGTGACATGGAGCTGCACATTAGCCAAGGTCACAGAGGCACAGCTTTTCAACACTTTTTCAGCAAGGCAGCGTAGACAAGACTTGGGATTTTAAGAGCCAAGGTGCACAAATCCCTCTGCAGTCCAGGTATCAGTGACATAGGAGGGAACCAGAACAATCCTTGATGAACAGGATTTTGCTGCCTTTGGAATTTGTCCAGCCTCTGTTCGTCCACCAGCTGTCCCAGCAAACCACCAGAGACGTGGTTCTGAGCATTTACACTGAGGATGCGATAACCACACAGCACTGCATCAGCTCCCGGGTCAGACCAAAGGCCCCTCAGCCTCCATCCACATAACAGGTATTTACTGAGTTATTAAGAATACAAGCTCCTCCTTTTGAAGCACTTTCTCAGCTACCAAAGATTAATTAACACAAAATCAGGCCACTTTCAAACACACAGAGCAAAACCCAAGTCAGGGGTAATGCCCTAGGCCTGGACAGGAACATAAGCTACGGAGTTTAAAGCATGAAGGTAGAAGATGACCACGCACCCTCACTTCCCAGCCAGCGCACCACGACTAAACTAGCCCCCACTCACCTTTACCCTGCTTTAAGCAATTTTCCCAATTAGGGCACTTAACCTTTGGCTGAACTTTGTTCTCCACACAGGTGTGAGGACACCTTCAATCAGAATTCCTCAGGTCAATCACCCCTCCCTCTGCAAACCAGGTGTTTTGATTTTTCACCCAGATTAGGCTGTTTCTTACCAGTGGATCTCAGGCCTTTCTCCAGTAAGGGAAAAAGCTTTCTGTATTTTTCCCCAAGAAAGGTAGTTATGAACCAGAATTCTATTTCTTCTCATCAATTCCTTAAACACTATGGTTTAAGTTGCAGTCTTGCTACAAGGTAGATGCTGCAGAATTTGGCTAAGAGGGAGGAGTGAAAGTTACCCACTGCTGCCTTTGGTCTCTGCTCCTCTGTCTGTCTGTCCCAGTTCAAAGACTTTTTTGCTACCTGCCACAGGTGAGCCACAAGGACTTGCTTGCCCAGGACAATCCTTAGAGGCTCTCCAGGGTCACTACCCCAGAAAGCGGTTTTGTATCCTACTAGAGGGTTGTAACCCTTGAGCAGTGACAAATGATTCAGTGGTAGTTGTGCCCTCAGGTGCAGGTCACCTCCCAGGGTCCCCCCATTCTCTGCTCTGCTGTTACTTGTTCATTACCACATTTTCGCAAGGGATTTGATCAGTCATGTCAATGATCTGGAGGCCCTCTAAGGAATTTAAATGGCTTTTAGATGTCTTTTTGCTGTCCCTTTAGAAATAGTCCAAAACCCTCAAGGACCCCAGACCTGGGTTGAAATTAAAAGCACCTGCAAGCCAAGCCTGCAGACAATAAAGCAGACGACACCTGTAAACTATGGAGACAGCTTCAGTTCTTCCCTGTTGACTGTGTTGGGATTGGACCCTACTAAGATTTCCAGTATTCTCTCTCCCTGTGTGATGTTAGCTCTTTGGCCACTGTTAATGCCTACTGTCACATGTTACTGGTATGTTTCCAGTCTCTGGAATTTCCCTCTCTTCCAAGGATTCAAAGTTAGCCCATGTTTTTCTCACACAACTCTTCCAGCCTCTTAGATACGAGCCCCTAAGCCGGGTCAGAAATCACTGAACAGCTTCCTATTACTGAGAGAGCTGATTTCTCCTCTCAATTCTTTCCACTTCTCACAGCAAGTTCTGCTTACCCAGTCTTTTCCAAGCCTATGGCAATTTTGTTACAAATGCTTGACTTTTTCAGGACATTTTTTTGCACGCTTAGCAATGAAGACAGCAGTGACCCATCTCTTGATAAGGATGTTTCAGTTAGGTTACCAAAGGCAGAGGAAGAGCAATAGAAGGCTGCGAACTATATCTGGTGAAAATTTATCATAGGGTGCCGCTTCTGTGCACTTGGGCCCTTTGCTTTCACATCGATACTGAGCGCTTTGCTGATGAGCCAACCTAAACATTTCAATTTGATATACTGCATATCACAGTCAGCCCACACTGGTCCCAAGAGACCTATGTGGCTAATCTTCAGAAGAACTGGGAAAGCTCCAGTCACAAAGAAGTTTAATACTACCTTGTTTGTCTAAAGCTCTGCAGGGCTACAAGCTGGAAGTAACATCATGGTGCCTAGCTGATGAATAGTCTCAGTAACACACCATCCCTAACTTCTTTGGACTCAGTCAGATGCTTATTTGGATCTAATCTACTTTTGAGTCTCCTGAGGATTTTACTTTTAAGATTACCTTGAACTCAGCTTCCCATTTAACATTGTCAAAGCAATCCAGGTACGGTTTTGCCAAAACCCACTTTGACATGGTCACATTTGGTATCTGCATCCAGAAGTCATGTATTAACAAGTCTGCAAATTTGCATGTGTAAAGCGGGCTGTCCATTTAAATTGTGCTCTTTACACCTCCCTGCCCCAATCTTCGAGGCCTCCATATACCATCACAGCAGTTCATACACTGTCCTGAATTCAGCGCCTTCCCTGCGGAGCGTTTCCTGAGAGCGGTCATCCAGCCATGGCTGTGAGGTGCAGGATGCACAGCCAAGCAGACTATTTCTCAGGCTAAAGGCCTGACAGCTCTGCTCCCCCTCACCCAAGCCCTTTGAGGCTCCTGAGATCCCATCAGTAAATTAAGGTAGTGACAATTCTTCGGAGCAGCAGCGGATCGAGATTGCCGGCAGACGCATGCAAAACCCCGCTGGGCTGCCCTGTCCTCAGTAACCTCTGCTTCCTGCCCAAGGTAGCTCAATTTCCCGTAGCTGTGTTTACATGAAACAAAGAGGAAACATTTTCTCTGTGTACCTGTTGTGCTAACAAGCCCCGAACTGTTTATCGCGATTGCTGCTACTGATAAGCTCCCTTCCAGGTGGCAGAGAGGCATCACGGGGGACAGCCCACCACCAGCACCTACGGGTGGAACAAACCTGTCACCCCAAAGGTGTCTGGAATGGGGAGGAGCTGTTCGGCCCCTCCTGCACACCCTCTCCTCTTCCCTGGCTGCTAGGGGAGAGTTTCCCTGCGTGATAGTATCACCCTGAGGGCAGAGACACTGTGCAGAGGAAGGGCAATTCTAGCTTGGGGCTGAGCCAGGACCTGGCATCGAGCCACAGAATAAGGCAGCGGGAAGGGCTCTCTGGAGAGCCTCTGTCCAGCCTCCTGTGCCAGGCAGGGTGCTGGCGTGTGTCAGCCCACTCTGTAGTTCCCAGTCCCAGAGTCCCTGGCCCATGTGGAGCGAGACTCTCTTCCTAGGGGCTGTCCTCCTGCGCTCAGGGCTCTCCAAGGGAGGCTGCAAGTTTTGCAGAGAATGCATGCTCATGCAAAGGCCTCATCCGGTAGCCACAAGTCATCACCTCTGTCTCCCAGCCACAGGACAAGCCTCACTACTGGGATCAGGATAAACCAGACAGACAGACACCAGTGCCATTCCTGCCTAGGCCTCCAGGGACCCACAACCTCCTCCAAGGCCAAAACCAGCATTCTCGGGGAAGAAGGTCTCCTCACAACTTAGGTCATCAGCGCTTCCCACCCCTGCAACCACCAAGCACCATGGAAACTTTTGAACATCACCTCCCACCCAGCAGGGAGGGCAGCACGGGTGGCCACCGTAGCCTGGCAGGAGACATGGGATCACTCCAGAGTGGGCAATATGCCAGCCTGCAGCAGCATGGGGGGAGTGCAGGCCACAGGGTGCCAGGTGGCACCATCCCAAGCATTCGCCTGGTCACAGATGCAGAACTGGGCAGGTGCCTTCCTCAACAGTGGGCAGGAAGGATTTTCCAAAAGGTCATCAGCTCAGTGCAGGCCATGCTGCCAGAGCACCTGGGCCGGGGGGGAAGACTCCACCACCCTTTGTGGAAAGAAGGGCCTTATCTCCACCCAAGCCCTCACCACCACCAGATGTGATTCACCCGTCCCAGCAGAAGAGTCATTTGCAGAATGCAAATATTTATGAATCACCTGCGGGCCTTGCTGTCTCCAGGCTGTTTTGGAAGTATCACACCACTCTCTCACAGTGCCACACTGCCCTGGCAGGTGAGGGTGCTAGCATCGCAGACCACAGGTCCTCCTGGCAGCACCGCTCGGCAGAGCCAAGGAGCGCAGGCAGGACGCAGGGACACTGGCTTAGTTGAGTCTTAGTGGCACATGTGCCACAGGGCTGGAGCCTGCAGCTGCCCTACCTACAGCTGGGACTTGTTGTTCAGCTTGCTTTGTGCCACCAAAGAACTTTTTCATGTGGTTGGAAGACCTGTGGCTTCATTCATCATGGAGACCCCTGCCAATGTCCATCCAAATCCTGATCCTCCCCACAAGCCCCTTTTTTCAGCTTCCTCCTTTACCGCAGGGTTAGTGTGGCCACGCTTTTCCTCTTCTCTGCTCCCTTTCAGGTGAAACTGTCCCTGTAACCGTGCCCTCATTCACAAGCTGCACACAGAGAGTCAGTTCAGACCAGTGTCCCCAAGATACTAGGCTCTGAGACAAAGGAGATAAGGAGATTATATCTGTGAGTCTAAGTGCCTTATGAGGTGAAAGGATGCACTCTCTGCTCACCCAAGCGGAGTTTGAGGGGCCCCAATATAGTTCCTCCCTCCTGTGTTGTCAGCCCCCATACCTGCCCTTACCCAGTTCCTCCCTCCAGGCAAGGAGTTCAGGGCACCTCCCACTCCCCAGCACTTGCCATGGGACCCATGTGTCTTAACCTCCCTCTGAAACACATCTGCTGGCTGCTCACCCAAGTCACTTCTCTGCCAGGACCCAAAATCTTGCAAACAGCCACTGTGGTGTTCATGTTCCTAGGCTCCCAGGTCACACCTTATACCAGCAAAACAAAGCTCTGTGGCAACAGAAAAAGATGATATAACCTTGCTTACAAGGTATCTGAAGTATTTTTATAGATCAGCTCTTCCCTCCCTCCAGTACTGGAACATAGCCCTCTTGAGGTGGGATAAACAGCCCATACAGTATTAGCTACTCTGCCTGGTATTTTCTTCATCAGCAATGCTTCTTTTGGGGCATTTGTAACTCTTTACCCATGCTTCCTGTCTGCCCTGGTTTCGGCTGGGATAGTGTTCATTTTCTTCCTAGTAGCTGGTATAGTGCTGTGTTTTGGATTTAGGACAAGAATAACATTGATAACACACTGATGTTTTAGTTGTTGCTAAGCAGTGCGTACACCAGTGAAGGACTTCTCAGCTCTACCAGGTACGCAAGAAGCCTGGAGGGGACACAGCCAGGACAGCTGACCCAAACTGGCCAAAGGGGTGTTCCAGCCCATATGAAGTCATGCTCAGTATATAAGCTGGGGGAAGAAGGAAGGGGGGGATGTTTGGAGCAATGGCATTTGTCTTCCCAAGTAACCATTACACATGATGGAGCCCTGCTTTCCTGGAGGTGGCTGAGCACCTGTCTGCCATTGGGAAGCAGTGAATGAATTCCTTGTTTTGCTTTGCTTTGCTTGCATGCACGACTTTTGCTTTATCTATGGAACTGTATTTATCTTAATACACAAGCTTTCTCACTTTTACTCTTCTGATTCTCTCCCCCATCCCACTCTGGGGAGAGTGAGCAAGTGGCTGTGTGGGGCTTAGTTGCTGGCTGGGGTTAATCCACGATACTGTCCCAGCACGAGGGCCCTGGAGTGACCTAGCAAGAGACTCTCCCAGGCACAAGAAGCTGTTCCATGCTGCTGCTTGCAGGCTGTCCTGCACCCTTCAGCTTCACCAGCCATTGCCCCAGCCTTTTGGAGAAAACAGTGGCTCCTCACCCCCATGGTTTTCTCTCTCTCCACCACCAGTCCTGCACCCTCCTCTGCCTGGGCACAGACCCATATGCCATACAAGCTGTGTGGAAAGAAGCTGTGTTTAGAGATGTTGTGTCAGCTTTAGGCACTGTGGTAGACAGAAAATAGTTCTGTTTTGGACATTCACCCACATGCATATATGCACAATTGGCTGCCACCTGCCAACGTTCACAATTTAAGCTATTTTTTGCCTACCATGGTTCTGCATCTCCAGTCAAACTCACACTCCCTTCATCCTTAGCACTGCCAGCTACTTATTCCAATGTTTTAATATAAAGCGAGTATCTCCCATGGAGGGAATTTTAAAATAGAGTTGCATCCTAGGCTTGAGTTCATGCAAACATTAACAATGGTGAAGGAAAAACAAGCAAAAAAAAAGGATAACATGAAAAATGTGAGTCATCACAGATTGCTGAGAGGACCTTGGTAACACTTGCAGATGTGCGCGCACACACACCACCACCACCCCCCCCCGATGCCTCTGTACATCAAAGTGCACCAAATGCTGACAAGAAACATGTAAATCACCAAAGCAGATGACAATAAGAATCGTACGTCACCTGGAAAGGCACCAAAAAATGCAACCAGAAATAAAGAGCAAAGAGCAATACAATGCAGAGTGCAAACCACAGCTACAGATTTTAGCTGCCAGCAAAGGCTGCGTGGGAAAATACTGCCTGGGGACCAAACATACGTTGCTCTGGGTGAAAAAAGAAGCAACTACTCCCAACTCCAAAGTTCTCTAATTTCAAAGGGGAAACTGGCTGTGATGAAGAAGGCCCAGCAGTAAATAAAGCACAAGTGAAATGCCCTCTCATGCTTTTTTACCCTCAGTCTCAAAACTTCTGCATGTCCCTGGCGTGAAAGAGCTTGGTCTGGGGATGTGTGACAAAAAAGGGCAACAAGACCCTGTGCAATAGCCGGGAAATGCACTTTCTAGCAGGGTTCCTTGAGGCAGCATCCCACTTGGCTACAGCCATCTTCTCACTCCGCACCTCACGCAGCTGCTGCAGCCATTTTGGGTGTGACACCAAGCAAGCGCCTCTGGCACGTGGGGCGTGCAGCAGGCAGGCATCATGGTCCTCTTCTGTGGGCGCTTGACACCAGCCTGGGGGCACGAGAGCAAAACGCCCCAGAGTTATTTGCTCACTGCCCCCTGCTTGATGGCTCTGCCCCACTCTTGTCAGGGAGGCAGCAGGTCTGAAGCCCCGCTGTCCTGGGGAGGGATGGACCTCACCTTGCGGCTTCCTGGCTGCTCTCTGCTGTTAAGACTTCTGTAGGCCCGCTCCTTAAATTCCTCATAAAGCTTTGTGTAGCAGACCTTGTGTGTTTGCCATTTTTTTTACCTGCTTTTCAGAGGAGGTGGGACAGGTGGGAACCTGTCCCATTCTCAGGGAGATACTGAGCCTGCCTGGGGAAAGGGCCCCAAGATTTTGAGGGGAGGGCAGGGAAAGGAGTCCCAGGGGAGCTGGGTGCCAGCGGGTGGCTCAAGGACAAGCCCTGGGGGTGACAGAGACCTCGCTGGTGGCTGGAGGCAAGGTCCTGGCTGCAAGGACCAGGCGGCCCTGGGGAGCACTGTGGGGGAACATTTTTACTTCTGTTTTGCTCTCCCTCCTTGCTCTGAGTTGTCTGTTAGTAAAAAGAGGCATTTCTTAGTTTCTGTTTAGGCATTTCTTTTCAGCCGCTAGCTCTGCATTCGCACCAGTGATTTCATTTTTAAGACACCAGACTGCTGGCCCATCCTCAGCATACGTGCAAAGACTTGGTTCAACCCAAGTCCAGCAGCTCAGGTAGCACCAGTCAGAAACACAAAACTAACAGAAGTTCTCTGTGCAAGTCCTCCAGGCCTTCTGGTTTTTAGTGAACTAGCTACCATTGAATATAAAAGTATTACATCATGGTTACGATATGATTAAATTCCATTTCCTTCCAAATGTAAACCGCAAACACTTCAAGTGTCCTGCCTAAATTGATGATAGTTTTATCTTCTCCATGGCTGGCTGCAATTTGTATTGTGTTTGGGTTTGCTCCATTTAAAGGGGGGGAGGGGAGGGAACCTGTCTGTAGACATAGACAGTCCTTATTAATTAATAATTACTCTCTATCTGCCCACACAGGCTGCAGCTTGTCATTTCTCATGTCCCAAACGCAGCCATCTTCTCACAAGTCTTTTGCTGTGCCCACCCAACCGTGTCCCTTCCCCTCCACAGCCATTTCCAGACCCTTCTGCCGCCCTCCCACGGCCCATACAGGGAGTTGCTCCGTCGTGCCCAAAGGCACAGCCCCAGAGAAGGACCCCAGAGAACCCGGCTGCATGTTAACACCTTTCTTCTTATTAACGCCTTCCCAAGCCTTTCAAGCACTAGCCAAAGCAGGGCACGGGCTAGCCGTGCCCAGGCACCATCACCGGGTGTCTGTGAGGAGAGCTCAAGGCTGCCTGGCACCGGGCACAGCCGGCTCCGGCCTCTTGCCTAACAGACCCACAGCTGGCAAGGCTGGTGGTGCCTCTGTGAAAACGCCTTTACGAAAGGGGAGAAAAATAATGCCTGGCAGTGAGGAGTGAGGGGGAAAAGCGTTGAGAAACAGCCCCACGACACTGAGGACGGAGGAGGAGCGGGGAGGCGCCCCAGGTGTGGAGCAGGGTTATCCTGAAGGACAGTGGAAGCCTGCGGAAGGACCCACGCCGTGGCAGGGGAAAAAGCCTGAGGCGGGAGGAGCTGTTACGGACTCACCGCAGCTCCCCATTCCCCATCCCCCTGTACCATTTTAGGGGGGACAGGTGGAGGAGTTGGGAATGAAGGCGTGAAGTTGAGCCCAGGAAAAAAAGGGGCGGGGGGAAGGAAGTGTTGTTTTGTCTTTTTCTCTCACTCTCCAAATCTCTTTCAATTGGCAATAAACGAATTTCCCCCAGTAGATTCTGTTTTGTCTGTGACAGTAATTGGTAAGCGATCTCCCTGGCTTTATCTCAGCCATGAGCCTTTCCATCTTACTTTCCCTCCCATTCTGTCAAGGAGGGGGAACACGAGAGCGGCCAGGCAGCCATTAGGCAGCTGGCCAGAGTCAACCTGCCATGAGCACCAAGTGTTATTTAAATCTGAAGCATTCGGAGGCATGTGGAGTATTCACCTAGCAAGTTCAAAGTGTGTCATTTCTATTCCATATTCCAGCCAAGAGTCTGAGTACTACGAACGGGGCTCAGCCCTGCTCCCCCCAGGGAAGCAATCCGCTGGCCCTGTTCAGCACCCAGAGATGCGGGGGGACGGAAAGCAGCATTGCCATCTGCATCTCCACTGGAGACACATTTGCAGCGCTGGCAGGGCCTTTGGAGACCACAACCCCCCACCGTGGCAAGGGGAAGGAGGGAATTCGGACAGAGAGGCTGCGCTGCTGACTCGGCAGCTCTGCCTCCCTGCTCCCTTTTCTGCTCAGCAAGAAAGCACAAAGGTACTTCGGGTCCACACTGGTGTGTTCAACGTGCTCTTCAAGACCACAGGAAATTGCACTTTTAAAAAGTAGGGATACGGGGGCAGCATTTTTTTTTCCCTATTTTTTTTCAGAGGAAATTAGAAGAATGAGAGGAGCAAAAGTGGTTAAAGACAGACTGACTTACCAACCAGTTGCGTGAAGCGTACTGCTAACAGGCAATTCGATGTTTCTGCAAGAGGTTTTCACACCCTAAGAGCAAAAGCAAAGCGTTCAGCAGTGGTACCAGACTCGCAAAGGGTGCAAATCACTAGAAAACTGTTACAAGAAAACAAAGGAGAGCAACTTGATCACAAGGAAGAGGCCAAACATCACAAGGCGGCTGTACAAAGAAGCAGCCACTTGCTGTCTAAGTGAGGTTCCTGGAGAGTCAACAATTTAAGACAATAAACAGTGGTTTCTTTTCTCCAAGCCCTGTCCCTGGTTCCTATAAACTTATTCTCTCCTTCCAGAGGACTCAGTGTGCTGATTCAACCTGGCCGTGGGCTGGTAAAGCGGGCAATCTCACCACTGTCACCATTTCCTTATGCACTTTTGATGCTAGTCAAAACCCCAATCCGAGCACTGCGGAGAAATTAGCAAGCTTTTCTTCACAGTGTCCTATAAAGTTAGGTGCTAGGCATGGTTTACAGGCAATGAGCTGAAACACAGAGAAACAAAAGTGCTGCTGCCAAGTGCCAATTTTAGGATTTTTATTTTTTTTTTCAAAGAATTCAGTGGTTGTACAGCTTCTGGTGTGCTCTGCATTCAGCTCTGCCTGCATGGCAGCCTTGAAGTCTGTCACCATATCCCCATGTTCTCATACTTCGTCCCCTCAGCGTATCTTCCAGCTCCCTCCAAGCAAGAGGGACAGATTTTTGTTTACTTGTTTGATTTATCATGAAGAAAAAAGGTGGGGGGGTGGAAGAGAAATTCTGGCTGAAATGGTGCTTAGATCTTTCAGGACAGGGTCCCGCAGGAGAGAGGAATCAGCTCACGGAGGCAGAAGCTCCCAGTGCCCGGTGCCACCTGCGGCCACCACCAGCCCTCAGCGAAGAGCCTGGTGCTAGCAGGGATGGGTGCTGTTGGTGCCCTGTTCCCTGCCAGGACAGGCTTGCCCCTGCCCCTCAGTGCAAGGTCCCAAGCCCATTTTCAGGTTCTCTCGTGATTTCCGTTTCCCTCCTCAGCCTGTCTGATGAATTAAGAGTAGAAATTACAGACCCCACAAGATGCCTTCTGCTACAGCCTGTGCCTAGAAGCCTTCATAATGACATTTCCTAGCATGAGAGGAAGAGGAGGGGGAAGTTCTCTGGCATGGTTTTCCTTGGCTTCCTAAGCGGACTCGGTGCTGCTAGCCATCGTTGCACTGATATGCCCTGGGGGAAGCACTGGGGATAGGCTCCCCCAGGCTTTTATCCCAGGCTGGGGAACCACCTCTGTATCTTTTCCATCCTGTGTGCACTCTGGGGGCAAGGACCACTCAGAGCAGCAAGTTACGTTAGCATCAAAATGAAAGTCACGCATCTCAAGGCCAAATGCACAGCGCTGATGCTTCTCTCGTAGCACTGCATAGACAATCCTGCCAGGTCTGAGACATCTTTATTCTGTGACAGGCAGGGTACTAGACACAGAGACTACGTGAATGCATAAACTGGCAGATATGGATCACACCATGTCTTGCCACTGAACTCCCCCCTGTGCAGAATAAAATGCATATGATAGGGCCACAAAAATGATCCGGGGGCTGGAGCACCTCTCCTATGAGGACAGGCTGAGGGAGTTGGGCTTGTTCAGCCTGGAGAAGAGAAGGCTGTGGGGAGACCTGATTACGGCCTTTCAATACCTAAAGGCGGCCTATAGGAAAGATGGGGAAAATCTTTTTAGTAGGGCCAGCAGTGACAAGACAAGGGGTAATGGTTTTAAACTAAACCAGGGTAGGTTTAGACTAGATATAAGGAAGAAGTTCTTTACAATGAGGGTGGTGAAACACTGGAATGGGTTGCCCAGAGAGGTAGTGGAGGCCCCATCCCTGGAAACATTCAAGACCAGGTTGGACAGGGCTCTGAGCATCCTGATCTAGTTAGCGGTGTCCCTGCTCCTGCGGGGGGGTTGGACTAGATGACCTCTAGGGGTCCCTTCCAACCCAAAACATTCTATGATTCTATGATGACAAAATAAATACTTCGAGGGCAGGAAGACAGTACCTAAGGGTGGTTTGAGCTGAATCGAGAAATTAACCTCCCTCTTCTCTCCTTCAGCAGCCTTGCCTGACTCACATCCTCCAGCCCAGCAAGCAGGGTCTCCACAGGATGCAAGTGGGGATTTTCAAGCAAACCTTCAAAACAGTCGCTCCCTACCCTCGCTGCAAACTCATGCGCACCAGGGTGGCAGAGGAGCCCTTGCAAAACTCCTCACTCCAGTCCTTGGCAGCTCAGATAAACAAGCAAGCACAGCTGCAAGGAGGAGGCAGAAACGCCCCTCCACCCCCAAAACTTCAAAGGCTCTGACAACAATATCATGTTTGCTATGGCCACAGCTCTGCTAACAGACAGTAGCTAGCTTAGCCACAATAACTCCCCGCCACGTCCAAGCCTCAAATCAGCTCTCAGCAGCAAAGCAGCACACACGCACAGCCTCACACAGCCTGGCACGACTGCTCAGGGGCTGGGACACGCAGCACCAGGCTCAGAGCACAGCAGCAAGGAACACAGCAGAGGCAGCAAGAGCACACTTCTGCTGCTCGCTTAAAAGCTAGCCAGCCAACCCG
Organism: Egretta garzetta; assembly: GCF_000687185.1. Classification (NCBI taxonomy): domain Eukaryota; kingdom Metazoa; phylum Chordata; class Aves; order Pelecaniformes; family Ardeidae; genus Egretta; species Egretta garzetta. The sequence continues at coordinate 2,436,539 of NW_009260621.1, read as the reverse complement.
CCCTCGCTCACACCAAGTGCAGCAATGGGATTTGTCTACTGAATGGTTGAACTTGATGATCTTAAAGGTCTTTTCCAACCTAAACGATTCTATGGTTCTCATGTGCTGAATTTCTCCTGGTCCTTCCCTGTTGAAACTGAGCGCAGGGAATTAGAGCAAATTACATCCTCTTTTGTTGCTGGAGCATTTCTGATCTTCTGTGGTTTGGATTTCCCTTTCAGGACTTTAATGAAAGCCAAATCTTGGATACCTGTTCTCCATGCAGAAACTTTAGCAGGTAGCATGGATGAAGAGAATAGTAGCAAGCCACTCCGTCAGCATGTCCCCTAGAGCCTGTGCTGAGATTGGGCAGCTTGTACCAGTATTTTGGTTGACTCCCTGATAGCCGAGAAATGCACCAGCCATAAACAGATTGCACCATGCTTAGGGAATTCCATGTTCATCACACCTCCATGAACAGCTATCTTGTAGACTGGTGCAATTAGGAGAGACAAATCTCCCACTCTGATGCCTTTTTCTGAAATGTTTTGTCTCCCTGTTGACATAAACCTCACTAGCAATGCCAGGAGAAACACATGTACCTTCCCCCCAGAGCTCAGGGGAGCATGCAGTCCAGTTTTGGTAGTCCTTCAGGTGGCTCAGAAGACCAGCTACTCCCCATGCCAGTGCAGGTTTCCAAGCTGAACATCCTAGGGAATTAGAGGACCAACAGGCTTTCATTCCCCAAGGCTGACCTGACAAAGAGGAGCCGGAGGAATCCCCAGTGACAAAAGGAAACTGGGCAAAGAGACTTTTTCAGCTGCTGTTGAAGGAAACTTCTTGTGGAGTATGGGAAAAAGAGAGAGAGATGTAAAATCTCTCTGACGGTTTTAAGTCGGGGGGCAGAGAGAAGTTGATTCTCTGTAGAGAGGACTGAGTCATACAGAGCGCGCTGAGGAATGGCGAGATAACCAAGGCAGAGGAAAACACGTTGGGGTTTGTTATTCCACCTAGAGCTATTTGTCTCTCTTCTACCCAGAGGAAAGAGCAGCTTGTTTCAAAAAAACGAAGTCTTCGCAGCAGAAAGCCTATGTGCCTGTTTGCATGACTGCTGATGTCCTGGCAGGGGTAACCAGCCAGACCAGTGCCTACTGGTAGGTTCGTAAAGCAGCATTGCTTGATCGCACCACATGCAAGGCCCAGGGAACTCAGCATCTCTTCACACCTCTGTCTGGCCGAAGACACCGCTGCAGGCGCTGCCGGCAGTCTCCTGCACCGCAGCCTGCAGTCCCACGTCTCCTGTGTCAGGGCTTCGGTCATGCAGGGAATGGAACGTTTGACTCTCCGTGTTACCCCGAGAGATGAATCAGCAACAAGTTGTCAAGCTGTTCTTCTTCTCTTATTTTTTCTTTAAAGTCAACAAGAATTTCACATGCAACTTGCCTCACCTTGCATCAAAACTCCTCCTCTCTCTCTTTACTCACCTCATCCTCTCCTTTGCATGAAACCTCAGTCACTTAGTCATTTAATTAAACTTTTGTAACCATGATGTAATATGCCCACACGTCGGAGTACTAGAAAAATAATAGCAATATTTAAGTTTACCTCCCTTGCCTTTTTCTCCCCTCTAACCACTAGACAATGCTCATTCCTAAACTGTTAAAAATTTGACAGAGTCCTTACAGCTCCACGGGCTGGAAAAAGTAACCCCACAAGACATTGTAAGAGAAACTTAGAAAGCCCAAGGCTGGCTTCAGGTAAATGAATAAGCAAAAAAAAAAAAAATCAACCCCACAAAAGCCGAACAAAGCAGCAATGAAACTTGTCAGATCAAATAGAAGGTTCTGTCTGACCTCACAGGATTTGAGTGGCTTCAGACATATCAGTTCTTCCATTCTTACTCACGCTCGCTCTTCTCCCTGGGAGGGCTACAGAAACAGTCATATATAACATGTCTCAGCAGTGACGGTTCCAGCTAACTACAACAACCGAGCCGAGACGCGTATCCAAGTAAGCCTGCCAGGGGCCAGTCCACACTGTGCCTCCATTTTTCATCTCTGACACCCTGATGCCTCAGCACATGCCAGGACCTCAGCTGGCGATCGGCTTTTGCTTTTGCATCACAGGTGCCCTTCAGGCCTTTGCTGTGCACCAGTCACCTTCCTCCCCGTCATGAGTGGCCACGGACTGGTAAAGAGCCAGGACACACAGATGCAATATGCAGTATTGATATGAGGGATGCTGGCCATAGCTGTCCAGGGGATAGCTCTCCCTTTCTGAATTGGGTATCTCTGCTGGGTGAAGCGGAGCTGCAGCAGGCACTGGCAGGGCTGTTTGCCAGCACAGCCACCTCCCATCTCCACAGGTCTGTGAGAAAGAGCTCCCACCGTGCACCAGCCCTGCTCATTGCTCATCCTGCCTCGCTCTCTGCCTGTGCTTTGTCTCTCAGAGCTCGCTGGGCGTACCCATGCTTCCACTGTGCTTTTGCTGTAGTAAACGCAGTGACCCTATGTGACCAGTCCTTTCTGTAGCACAGTCCCTTCTACCACTGTATGTACTGAGCCTCCCTAAGATTTTTAAGACACTAGCATGCTGACCTCCCCTTTCCTCCACCCAGGTAGGTAAATAGGATGCAGCATCTGATACACATCAACCACAGAAGAGGCTATGTCTCTATCAAGCAGCTCTCTGTGCTCGGCCACATAGCAGCACAAATGTTTCTGTGTCATGCAGAGCCCTGATTTGGCCAGCTGCACACCCAAAAATGCACAGGCATCTCCTGGAAAGGGTTCAGCTGGCCATGAGAGCTGACTGTGGGCCTGCAACGTGCCCACTGGGCTCAGCGCTGGCCGGGTCCCTCAGGCTGGATCATGTAGGAAAAACATGCTTGTGCCTGGGAAGAAAGGACGTGAACCCCAGAAGCCCCCCAGGCAGTGGGAGCAGACCAGAAACCTCATATCAGGAGATGATCTGGACTTGTCGCTTCTTGTCAGCCACGTTCTCCGCAGAGGAGAGTCTCTCTGGAGCCCTGTTAAATGATGCCCAAACCCTGGGTTACCTCCACACGTGGCCCAGGCTACTCCATCAGGAGAGAGAAGATCAGCTCAGACCACTGCAATCCAGAAACATGACCTGCAGGGAAGAGTCACTTATTTTCTTTAAGACAGAATAAAACCCCAAACATCACAATGGCCAGCCCTGCTGACGGACCTGGGGTAGCCTCTCTAGTACAGACACCCTTCCCTTGCTGGGGAAGGGAACAAAATACTTGATAATTTCAAAATAAATTTCAATAATTTGAATATTTTTAGAATCATAGAATGCTTGGGGTTGGAAGGGACCTTTAGAGGTCATCTAGCCCAATTGCCCCCCTGCAGTGAGCAGGGACATCTTTAACTAGATCAGATTATTAAATAATTTTAAATAAATTTTAAATATAGTCCAAAAACTACTGATAATGTCAGCATTAAATATTCATTAAGTATTTAATGGCAACAATAAGCAACTATGTCACTAAATTAACAGCTCATTAGCTAGATAAACAGATTATTTTAATAAAGCCCTTGTGGCACAAGCAGTGTATGAATTAACTTCATGTGGTTTGAAATTGTATAATACTGTCATGATGTTAACTTTGCATCCTTAGTCAGAGCCCACAAGCTAAGTAGTAGATTTGCTCTGGTCAATGTAGAGCAATATTTGAGGACGGGATCACAAAACCGAAACATCTGTCCTGCTGGCAGCTGTGCCCCTGACTCAACAGTCACAGCCACTCTCTGACGCAAGCCGAGCAGCACCTCACGTTATCCTGCAAGGAGAAGCCAGCTTTGTCCGCCTTGGGAGATCCCAGCACTATTTATAACATGACTGTCCACCCCTCTGCACTGCTGTCTCTGAAACGTGCGGGTCTGCATTGCCTTTAGTATTTCAGATAAAAAGACGTAACAGATCCTTGCCCCTTCCTGATGTGCAGCAGCAGCAACTGCCACATCCTGCCCCAGAGCTGAATACATTTGCTGTCGAGACGAGTTACTGTGTGCTGACCTGTAGAACCCTTTGGGAGCTTTCCAGCCCCTTCACCCATACAGCAGAGAGCACAACCTCAGCGTGAGTTTCCTCTGGGCACCGAACACCCTGTCTCTCTCCAAGCTGCTTGCCAGTAAAGAAAGGAAGCAATGTGCTCAGTCAGTTTTACTACAGAAATAGCTGCAAGCTTGCGGGCACATGTACATACAAATGCCCTCTCCCCACTTGGATGAGAGTCACTAGGAAAGCCACACAGCCCAAACCGCAATCAGGAGAGGATAACAACTTCCAGCCTTTCCTGCCAGGGTCTGGGTCCAGCATCTCCATCCCCGTGCTATGCGAGTTGCCCCTCTGATACTAGGAGGGGGTGGGGACAGTGAGAAAGCATCAATCAAGCAAAAAGGTCCCTAAACTTTGACCTTTTGAGGCATTTTCCATCCTGAGAAATGCAGTGGAAATATCCAAGTGCAGCAACAGCTGTGTGAACGGAGAGATTGCAGCGTTCACTTCCCTCTGGCCGCACCAGTAGCCAGGCCATTTCTAAGTTTTGAAGAAATAGGTTTCCCTGAAGCAAGTGACAGCAAACCACAGGCCACACACCACCGAGCTGAGAGCAGCACCGTGGAAAAAGAAATAAATGCTGCACGCTGCTGAAGAGCCACTGTTCACCATGACCATCAGAGCTGCAAGAAGGCTGGACCAAAGGCAAAGGTGGTGATGATGCACCAGAGCTGCAGCCTTCTTGCAGCAACATGGCAGACAGGCCTAGGGGTTAACCCATGCAAGGGAAGAGATGTATCGTCCAAATACCAGAGTGAAGGGGTTTTTGGTTGTTTTTTTCTAGCACCAAAGAGCCACTTCCTTCCCTTGCCCTTCAGACTGCCACGTGGGAAGTGCTGCTGGGGCCCGAGGGCACACAGAAGAGCACGGTACCTTTGGGGACAGCAGTGCTTCTGTTCAGCAATGAGCGTCCGGCTCCACTCAAGCTCAAGCCTGTGTTTTGACATCAGTTCCCTTCCTGCTGGCCAAACAGAGCTTGGGCTGCCTGGTCTGTGCTGCCCACATCACACCTCCCTGGTCCCCAAAGCCTGATGTTTCGATGCTAGAGCCCCAAAGCAACATGGCAGGCACCCTGTGCTCCACCAAGCAGGCAGCAAAAAGTGGGGTCAGGCTCCCAGATTTCTGCCATCCTGCTGGAGAAGGAACAGGGTACTGGCCCCTGAACAGAGAGGCCTTCAAGTTTTTGGCCACTGCAGAAGCCCAGTGCCCCAAATGAGGAGAGGACAGTGCCACTTACTAGAAAAATATATCTTTATTTACCATCTGTGTTTTGCTCAGAAGAGAATATCCCGTGACAAGGGGGCCAGCCAAAGCCATGCCTTTGATGGTGGCCAACACACCCTCACCTGTATCCTGCAGGGGGTGGCAGGATCAGGTCTCCGTGGGGGAGCCTGATGTGTCAAAAGGGCAGGAAGGGGGCTGGAGATACTGCTTCCATCTTGGGCCCTGTTCTCCACCACTGTGTTGTTCAGGTCCTGTCAGCAGAGCACATGGCCTCCCCACCAGCCCGGCATGGTCATGGTTTCTCTCCAGGGCCAGGACCTCCTTCAAGGGCACTACTGCTTCTGGCGCATTCCTTGCAAGGCAGTCAGGATGAGTTAAATAAAGGGGTTGGGGGACACCTTCTGGGATGGGAACGGTCGATAACTTAACACAAAATGAATGTATCGCACATAACGAGCCAGCTAGCAGGCAGATGTCTGTCAAACAGCAGTCACTGTGCCAAGTCCCCGGGCAGGGTGGCCAGCCATAGCTTGGGGTGGGTGGTTGATGCCTTTGCACTACCTGTTCCCACACCACTGCCTGCAATGTGGCACGCGGCCCTGGCTCCCGGGGCCTCCTCAACACCCGCCGGCTGTACCTGCATGCCTGCTAGCCGAAGCTCACCAGGGCCATGATGCCATATGGGGCCCCTGGCACCAGCATCTTCTCAGGTAGAAAGTAGTGAGGGGTCTTCAGCACACTACATTTTGAGTTTGTTGGGGTTTTTTTTGGGGGGGAATAACGTGCAATTCTCTTCAGGTTGATGCAGTACAGCCCCAGTGCTTCCCAGAGGTCTTCTTTCAAGCCTTTACCAGTTCCTTCAGCCCTCTCATGCTGAAGGCCAAAACGTGGTTTCTTGGTGAGCTTCCTGGTGCAAGACCCTGGTTTGGCCACTGCCGCTCAGGCAGCACTCACCCCTCATGTGTCCTAGTGTGTGTGGGGGGCTGCCAGCCACACTCCAACAGCCCCATTTAAAGCTTAAATAAACCGAAGAATGTCTTGGATTCCTCAAAATTAACCAGAGTGATTTTGGAGACATTGACATGCAAACTGTCCATCTTCCTGAGCTTGAATAAAGCTCCCAGGTAGCTTTTCCGGGCCCACGTTTTCTGACTCATGCAGTAGTTGATGCCTTTGTCCTCCATCAGCACATGGCTGCCTGCAAAGGCTGGGTTTTTCTTGTAGACGATGTGGGTCAACACCTGGCTGCTGCAGACGCTTCCCCGGAAGAGCACGTTGGAGTACACAAAATACAGGCCGGTCTCGTTGATGACAAGGCCCTGATCGCGGTATTGAATGCCGTTGGTGAAGGCATGGCCGGAAACAGGTTCCCACTCCAGAGGAAGGTCCCGCTGCATAGGGGTCCCTGGAAGAGGGAAAAAGTGCGGTAAGTACAAGCAGTTGTGTGGTTTTTCCCCCTCGAGTCACACTCCACGTCACAAGAAGTCAACTGTTCTCCAAGCCCTTATCTTCAGCATGGAAAGTCTGCCCTGACCTCATGCTGGTGGGAGCTCTCACCGCCACCTCGCTCAACGCCAGCCGCTTGTGACAGCCTTCTACCCCACACACCAGTGGGTGTTTGGAGTGCAAACCAAAAACCAAACCAAAAAGCAGAGCCCTCACCAAAAAGCTTAAGTGAGGGGAAGATTTTAGCTGTGCAGTGAATTCCCACTGTCAGAGAACCCGTGTTACTGGGGGAAAACGGGAAAGCCTGTGCAAGGTGGGCTCTTCACAGCTTAAACCTTGCCACCCTCTCACCCCAGCCACATCCACCCTATCCCCTGCTCCCACATCTTGCTGGCCCCCCAGAACGCACCTGTTAAGTGCGCTGCCTTCCTCGTTTCCTTTGTCATTGACTGCTCCTGCCCTGCAGAAAAATAGGGAAGATGTTAGCCAAGTGCTCCATGGAGAAGCCAGCCCAGAGAGCAGAAGGGAGCCAGCCATGAAGCTGAAGTGGGGCAGACCCAGAGCAGCACAGGGCATGTAAGCAAAAAGGAAGAGTTGTAGCAAAGGATCCAGATGTGATCAAAAGCAAGAGGAAGGAGCAAAGAGAGCTTTCATCTTAAAATGGCTTGTTGGTGAGCTCAAGCAGAGGCCTCTCCCTCAGTGTGTAGGTGAGGGGCAATACTGCCACTCTACCCAGCATCTCTGGCCCGTGCCAAGGTGACTGTTCATGTCCTGACATAGATGAGCCTGGTCTGTTGCCCCCCTTCAGTCCAGCACCACCAAGGGCAGATGTAACCATGGCAGCAGACTTCTGTCTGCTGAGTACCAACCTTCCTCACAATTAGATCAGGGAAGAAACTGCAAACCATCCTGCTGGCCAGACAGACCCTGTCCTCAGAGAGGCAGGGTACAGCTGGGAAAATTCTGCCTTCCTTGGAGGGCTTGGTTCCCCTGGGAGAGAGGGGCCAGTTACAGTGACTCGGTGTTTGGGCCCCATCCCACTCCATCGTTCCCTTCTTAGCATCTACTTCCAAGCATTACATTCTCAAATTTTAGAAGCCTTTCTTTTCTCAAGCCAATTAGTTTTTCCCCTCCTCTCTCCCCTCTCCTTTACACTATTTCCCTGACTTTTATTTATTTATCCCCCTCAAGAAATTCAGGGTTATTTATGACATATGTTCAGCTACTGCTAAAGTAGCCTGTGATCAGAGCACTGAGCATCCAGTTAAAGTGACAGTTCCCCTTCCCCTAAGCAAGAGATGACAAAATTTATTGATAAGGGAGTTGATGGGAAGCAGGAGTGCCCTTTTCAGAGAATTTTGCTATTTGCAAATTTGCTTTTACTCAGTATCAGAACAAATTTGAGAAGAAATTAACTTTCCTACTAACCAAAATCCTCAAGGGGAAAAAAAAAAAATCAAAATCTTTCCAGATCTAGCAGATATTGTCAAGAGAGTTGAAAATTTCTTTCCAACTTGGCCAACTTTAAAAAGGGATATCTTCACTGATACCATTAACACAGAATGTAAAAGTAAAATAGTAGTTTGGAAGTTCAAGATATGATTTTTAAATTGTTCCATTCATATTGAAACTGTTTTTTTTCATAAATTAAGTTTAGAAAAATTGGCTGGTTCTTGTGGAAAGTTTCAATTTCGCCAAAATGACATTTCTAAAAGAAAAAAACCCATAAGTAATCAAGCTTTTCTCAACCAGCTCTCGCTGCAGTGAGACTTGGTACCAAAAGAATTTAGGAAAAAATAAGTTGTGCTCTCAAGGGTGGGAGTGAATCCCCCACCCCCAAAGAAAATGAAACCCTCTGCATCTTCCCAAAAGTCTTAAAAGAGAGAGAAAGCAGTAACATGTGCACTGCCCATCTCTGTCCTCCTCCTTCCATTCATGTTGTCGCTATAGATTAGGACAGCCAGAAACTCACTTCTACAGCAGAGTACCCCCAGTACCGTTGTCCCACTGGTCCCGGGAGGCTCCAAGGCAGGGGCACACTGTCCCAGGAACCTGTGGCTGGCACCTCTAAAGACTCCAACAGGCAGGGTGCAGGACCGCTTCCCAAACCCAAGATATAAAGCTCTTCTTCCAGGCAAGCAAGTGACATCAGCACTTTCAGAGCATCGAGCTGCAACCCTGCCCTTGCCCCCCGACGAGGAGAGAGAAGTCATCGACAGGAGCATTCACACGCACCAACACAGAGGAGTTGCTCCTCCATGTACATCAACTCACCTATGAGTTTCTCCAAAGCTGGAGGGATGTGTTGAGTGCTGGCAGACTGTCAAAAGAGAAGGGTGGCAAGATGTCTTAACAGAGAGAGCATAAGGGCATCATCTAAAGCAGCCACGGATTATCCGTGACAGTGGCTAATTCTGGGTGCTCATGGGGAGCTACCAAGTGCTAAGAAATATACAGGGAGAGAGACCTTGCAGCACTCAGAGACATGAAGACATCCAGATATATCAGCCACCAACAGAGAAGTCCCCCACAGTAATAAGGAACCCCACTTACACTGGCATGGCAGACATTAAATGCCACCAGCCGGCCCCTTGGGGAGTTGTGCACCATTGGAGCATCTCAGGCCCCATTTTAAGTTTTTCTTTTTTCCCCATTTCCCCAGAGCCTCTGTGACCAGCTGGGCAGACCTCACCTCTCTGAGTTCAGCCAGTTCCTTCTCCAGGTGGAAAATCTGAAACATGCTCAGCCCCACTCCAGTTAAGGCCAGCAGGATCAGCAAGAAGACCACCAGGAAGCCGACGCTCCTCCGTTCCCTGTTGTTCCTTGGCTTGCTCCTCCGGTCGGGTACTGGTGGTGGGAAAGGAGCGACGGGGGGTGTCGAGGAGCAAGAAGCACTTGCGTTGGCACAGCCATCCATCCAAAAGATCTGGGGGTATACGTAGTTCAAGTTCTGCTGCATGGCTGGGAGCGGGATGGGCTGGACACGCTTGGCATTATCTTCCATATGGCAGCCAAAAACTGCCGAGGCTGTCCCAGACTGAGCCCTGGGGGAAGACCCAGCTCTGCCTTTATACGCCTGCATCACTCCAGCAGTGAACACCCAGCTCAAATGCTGCAACTCTATGAAAGCCTCAAGCATCAACAGTAAACCCCAAAGAGTTTCCGCCCTCGGCTGCAAGTTCGGGGCACCCACCTGCTCCTCCCACACCGAGGCAGCAGGCTCGCACAGCGGGACCAGCCCGGCACCAAATTGCGCTCGCACAAAACTGTGCTCAGCGGTCGGGCTTGGGAAGCCAGTGCACGCCGAGTGAAGAGCTTGCAGGGCACACGAGGGCTGCACTGCCAGTCGGGGGCTGAGTAATCAGCCCAGCGCACACCCACCAGCCCACCACCCTTTCCAGCAGCCCACTCGAGCAGAGGCAGCTGCTTTTCCACTGCGGTGTCCTGGACCACAAGCAGAGGAAATGAGAAAACCTCTCCTGTTTCTGGCATCCTGCACAAGAGCAGAGAGGCAGAGCTGAGGACTCTTCCCCTTGGCAGAAGGATGAAGACCTGATCCCAAGTGCATCTGTGGGTGCTGGGGAATTGCTTCATTTCACACAGAACAAATTACTTACCGCTGCCTGTTGCACATCCCACCTTTTCCTTTGGCTGTTCCACAGGGCACGGATCCTGAGTCAGAGAACCCTGGTCAGAGACACCACCCCACCGTGAGAAAAACCAACCAACCCACCCACCCGAGAAGAGGCAGACGTTGTCAGGGTCGTAGCCTCAGCAGCGCTGCCCCGGCGTTAACAGCCCAAGCAGAGCCAGCTCAGCAGGCTGCCTTCACCTACACCAAATCTCTGTGGGGCACTGGCCATGCTGAACAAGCAGCATGCTGTGATGCAGGAAACACACAGCACCTTCGGGCATGGGCAGGCTCTTACAGCAGCTTCTGCTGCCCCACTTCCCTCTGCAAATGCTATCTTCAATCCAACATTCCTGACCTAAGGATGCGTTAGAGGGGGAAGGCCTTTTTTATCACCTCTTCAGGACAATGCTGAGCACTGCAGCAGGACCTAACCTGGCTGAGTAACTGTCCTGGTTTCGGCTGGGACAGAGTTAATTTTTCTTCATAGTAGCTAGCATAGCGCTGTGTTTTGGATTTAGTACTAGAAGAACGTTGATAACACACTGATGTTTTTAGTTGTTGCTAAGTAGTGCTTAGACTACTCAAGGACTTTTTGAGCTTCTCCTGCTCAGCCAGGTGCATAACAAGCTGGGAGGGAGTACAGCACAGCTAGGACAGCTAACCCAAACTGACCAAAGAGCTATTCCATACCATATAACATCATGCTTGGGGGGGGTTAGTCGGTCGGTCGTGGGCAGAGGGATCACAGCTCGGGACGGGCTGGGCATCGGTCAGCAGGTGGTGAGCAATTGCATTGTGCATCATTTGTTTTATATAGTCTGCATATTATCTTACCATTATTATTACTACTATTGTCATTCTTCTGTCTTATTAAACTGTCTCTACCTCAATCCACGGGTCTTACTTTTTTTTCCGATTCTCTCCCCCATCCCACTGGGGGGTGGTGGTGGTGAGTGAGCAGCTGCATGGTGCTTAGTCGCCAGCTGGGTTAAACCACGACAGAAACCTGTGATTAAAGCCTGGGGTAGACGTTGCACTACTCATCTTGGTAGAATTTCTCTCGCCTTCCAAGAAAGGATCCAGAATTCATGCCATGCTGCAAGGACCAGCACTCATAAGAGCTCATTACAAAATCATAACGAGGAGAGACAGGGACATTTCTATTCCTCAATTTCTAATTCCTCATTGAGCACAGATTTCTAAGTGGTGGCAATGAGATTTTCCCCCAGATTTAGAGGCGCACACAAGTGATTATAAACAGCAGTTTGCTCTTCCATTCACAGACCTACGTTGAAGCGTGCATTTGTATGGGGTAGTTAAAAAAAAGGAAACGCTTAATACAAGAACAAACTGGAGATTCGTCTCCTCTGTGGCTGAAGGAAGCAATCCTAACATGCAGGCTTTGATCTTAAACATCAAAACTGGGGTCTGAGAACAGCATGCTTTAACAACATATGCACACTTGTTTCTCCAAAGCAAGGGCTCAGCTTTTCCTCCAACCGCACCAGCAAGTCAGACGTGTCCTCAAAGCCTTGCCTGCACCACCCAGACACCCCACTGCTTTTTGAAGATGTTCACCACAGCCGTTTAGCTGCAGTAGCACCACAGCACGAGAGGTTTCAGCAACCCGTCTGGCTCTTCCTTGTACCTCTAGGTTTCCAACATAAAAGACGCAAAAGCAACATAAGTCCGGCTCCAGCAGTTCAAGCCTGGTCCTGCCTACCCTCACTCAGTCCTCCCTTCTCTGCACCCCAGAAGGGCACTCCCCCGCCAGCCCGAGGATGGGCCCCATCCATTCCTACAATCAGTTAAAAGAGAGTGGCTGGGCTGGGCTCAGCTCCGCACCTCCCATGCCACACGGTGAACTCCAGCCTGCCAGTCAGTGCTGGGCATGGAGAGAGAGAGATGCCTACAAGGCATGGGGAGCCAAGAGGGGCAAGCAGGACAGTTGGGCAAGCATCTCCTGCCCAGCAGTCTCCACCACCCAGCCTGCACAGCGCCCCAGCCCTGCTGCCGCCACGGGTGCCTGAGCCAGGGGGGTGGGGGGAACTTGCCACCCACTCGGGCTCCTTGCTCGGTGGCCAGTGTCTGCACTCCCTTGCTCTGAGAGCAGCAAGCACAATGTGCCCATGGCTCTCTGCAACACAGATGTGGCTGTCGGGGAGTTCCTGTTTCTTGACTGCTTTCTGTGGGTCCTTCAACTGCTGTGAAATACAGCGATGGCTCAGGGAGCAGGGACTGAAGCCCAGGACTTCCTTGAAGTTGGAGGCATTGCTGACAAGAACGTCAGAAGTCATCAAGCACACAGCTTTGCCTGGAGAGGATCCACTTAAGTTTTTTCTGACACTGTTTAATGCAGAGAGCTTACCTTGGTGGGATTGTGGGCACAGTAGCAGTCTCCCTTAAATGTCAGAAGTGTACTTATTTCTCACCCACTGCTTCCTATTTTCATGAAGATGCTTTTTTATGGGTGGTGAGAAGGCAGAGATGATGAAACCAATGAAAGCCATTTCAGCCATGTCTGCTGCATCTTCTCTTTCAGATGCTCAGATCAAGAGCCTGCTAATACCACATGTTGTGGCAAGTCAAAGATTGGGGCTATTTTACCATCAAAGGATCAGTTTTGGTGCACAGTGTGCTCTCAGAGACCTCTCCCTTTCTAGCACTCTCTACGGTGCTGGTCCTACTGTTGCGCTCTACGTTTCCCCTGTCACCACCTTCAGCGATCACCAAGATGATACAGGCTGGAAGACAGTGGCAAGGGGTGTCAAATTTGACTGTCTGCCTCCCTATCCCCCCCTCTTCACCCAGGCTGCAAAATGCACAGTGGTTTTTTTCTTACTATGTCACTTGAACAGGAGGGATTTTCAAATAGAAACACATTCCATGCCCTTTATCAGAGAATCCATCCCCTTTGCCAAAAACAAGAGACAAGCCACAGTTACAGACAGAAAAAGAGGATTTGCTCAGAAGAGCCCCCTCCATCCCCACCTTGCCCCCAGAGGAGAGGTGGAAGCTCTTAGTAATGACACGCACCATTATGCTAAAGCTTACGTTGCCAGCAAAGAGAATCAGCCAGCAGCTGAAAGTTTGTATCAGCAGGTTTAAGGACAAAAGGATGACCTGCTTGAAATACAGCAAAGAAAGCAGGACTTGAACAATGATCCAGACCTAATACTTGACAGAAAAAAAAAAAACCCAAACCCATATGTGTGAATCACTGTGTAGGAGAGGCTCTGTTCTGGACAGTCAGGTATGTGTCTGTCTGAAAGCGATTAATAAGTATTTCCTATTACACTAGAGACTAGTGGAAATGCTAAAAAGCAACTACCAAAAGCCCACAGTGCTGCGCAAATTACACCCAAGAACAACTGAAGTTGAGAATCATTCGCGTTCCAAAAACCAGGATTCAAAGCATTAACCCAAGACATTAACAGCCTCGCCACCTTTTGCACTCCCAGGCTAAACCATGCCATCAGAGACAGGAGAAGCAACCACTGCAAAGCCAGTAAGGATCAGCCACAGCTTTTAGAAGAGGTGGCACCCACTGACGCGTGCCGATGGGTACAGTGGAAAGAGTAACTAAGAGCACCACCAGGACAAGGCTTCTGATTTTCCATCAGGATTGTCCTTAGCACAGCACTATTTCAACAGCTTTACCGCAGATCTGGAGAAATCCAAGCGAAATATTACACCAGTAGTATTTGCAGATTAAAATAACTGGTAAGAGTTATATAAGTAACCATGAGGAGAGAGAATTTAATCAGAAGAAAACAAGTCTAGAAAGAAAGACTGCAGATCAAACTCTTCAGAGAGAAAATAACATCCTAGAAAGAAAACACAGTTCTGAAACTGATAGAGAGGCTACCCAGCTGGACACGACCCAGCTGGACAAGAGCTTCCAGCAGGGAAAGCCCACGGGCTCCCATAGGTATGAGCTCATGTACAGCACTAGACAGCTACAGTGTCCCAGAACCCACGCTGCAAGTTTACGTTTGACTTCAGAGGGAGTCAGGAAGAAGTTGCAACAACTGCTGGACAGCAGAGGCATTCAACTTGGTCCATTCAAGAGGGGATTAGCAGGGAAGGATGTACAGAGTGTGGAAAAAGCTGTATAAAGAGGGACAACTTCCAGCAGCGGAAGGCTCTTACATCTCACAGAAAAAAAAAACCTCCCCAAGGAGCCAAAGCTGAAGAAGTTCGCACAAAAAAGACACGGATTTTTGACTGAACACTGGAATGGATGCTTGTGATGACTGCTTCCAAAGGTAGCAGGGTCTCCATCCACTGAAGCCTTCGAGGGGCACAGAAGACACCAGAACACACCCAGCCTTTGCAGCGAGCACTGACATCTTGGTGTTGTTTCTATATTACGGTTTTGTTAACAGTTCAGTTTTCCCAGGCAAGGGTGACTGTTCTCATTTCCTCAGCAACTGCTCTTTGCTATAGAAGTATCTGCAGCGCATGGAGAGCCGTGTCTTGGGGCCAACAGCTCATGAGGAAGACATTCGCGTATTCACACTCGAGAGCGGGTTTCAAATTTGTTTTTCTAACGGCTCTGGCCTGAGGTTGCAGTGCCTAATATGGCCCTCTTCAGTGAGCAAGGTGCTTTGTTCTCTCCTTCGTTAAGCGTGTGCCCATTACACCATGATCCCAACAAGCAGGCAGCAGCCCTGGGTTCA
>NW_009260621.1:2371989-2421075 GCF_000687185.1 Egretta garzetta | reverse complement strand
TACAGGGCTCTGATCTGAGGCGGAGAGGATCCAAGTGGGGAAGGAGACAAGGCAGCTGAGAAAAAGAATCGAAAGCAACAGAGTAAGGTTTTCTTTCTTTCGTGTCTGCAGTAAGAGCATGGAAATGAGGTATGGGGGTTATGAGGTAATGGGATCTATTGCTTGAATATCCGAGAAAGCGAGAAGCAGGTAATTTAATAACAACACAAACCAGCTCATTTACGAAATAAGCTGTTGTGGCTGCTTAGAGGTTGCGAGGAAGACCACAGTGAACATGCAGATGTTCATTTCCCATCCTCCCCTGTGACGGTCAAGAACTGCACTCACCAGCCCTGCAGCAGGATCTACACCCTGCCCCTGGCTGCCAGCACAAAGCCAGCCCCGGCCTTGGAAAACACCAGCTGGCTCTGCTGGCCTGTGTGGCCTAGTCAGTATTTTTGTTCCTTCCTGGGAGCAGCCGTTCTCAGCCCATTAAAAAAAAAAAAAGTTCTATCTACATTGAGATCCTTACTGAGCTCCACCAGGATCACACCTCAGCTCTGCATCACTGAGTGAGTTCAGGCCCTCCGGCATTCGTTTGGCAAATGGAGAGCCCAACACCAGATGTGGCCATCTCCTCACACAAGCGCCCTGACACCAGTGACCCACGGCAGCCAACTTCCCCAAACTGCAAGGGACCTTCAGCTGACTTCCCTGGGATTTAAACTTTGATCTACAGGTGGTTTCACGGGCAACGTACACAGCCTTGGCATTTCAGCAGTAACAGTGTCAAACTACGAGTAGTAGAAGATACTCATTAGCTGCTCCGAGTTATTTTTCTGGGTAAAAACAAAAAACAAACAAACAAACAAAAAAATCAGAGACAAGGATTCCTGTTTGCTGCGAGATCGTAACAAGCCCAGCAGCTTTAGCTGCCACATCTAATGGGAAAAAAACCAACCTCAAGATAGCAAATAAATTTCTTTTCCATTTCTAGGTCCACCAGGTACAGAGTTAACTTCATCTCTGTTCCCTACCAAAAGCCGTATCTCTAATCTGTAACTTAATTAGTGTCGCTAACGAAAAGCGGCACAGGCAAAGCCAGTTGCAGGTCCCAGGCCACGCGTCCAACATGAGACAGCAGTAAAGCAGCAGAAAGCTCCTTGGCAGCTTCTTTGAAAACTACTGTTCTTAAGTTAGAGAAGGGATGCATAAGAAAGATTCATGAGTTTCACTATCATTTCCTAAGCAATCACGTTTTATCCAAACAAGCTGTGGGAACACTCATCCTTCTCAAGCGGTTACAAGCCCCAGTAATTTCTTCATCAGTACCTGCTGCTGTTTGACACTCAGGGTTTCCAGGAGATGAGACACACACCGCCTGGTAGCCTACCCACCCCGCTCTGTGGTCAGGGCTCTACACTTTGTTCCAGATGAAGCGGAACATGTTTGCACCTAATGAAGTGAAGCATGCTAAGCTGTTCCACCTTGTTTCATCTCGTGCCGCGCGGTGGCAAAAGCAGAAGCCACACAGACACCTTAGACTTTATTTCTCAATGTACCAACACCACACAGCTGGTAGAGTTTGCATATTTTAAAAGTATTGTATTTCCACTCTGATGCTGAATGTATGTAACCTGAATACCTTATTTTGGCAAACATGGCTAGTAATTCGCTTATGCAAGTCGTGTTTGTGACCATCCATCCTCCCATGGAAACATTCGTGTTGCTTAGGCATTTTTTTGACCTTGGGCTCAAGACCTGCCCAAGGACTGCAAGGATGTGACTGCCTACACATGCCAATTCCCTGGTATTTGACGCTGGCAGCCGTCCAACCTTATTATGCAGTATCACAAGATGGACTAGGCCTTCCCTCTAAGTATCCACAACGCCACAGGGATTTGGCAAGTTTTGTAAGCGGTCTTCGTTAGAAACTATGATGTCTATATAAAGATTATGACCAATTAAAGAGAGACTTGATCTCACCAGCATAAAGAATCAAGTTTTGAAAGCTAGAGTCAGTGTGACATTAATAAAACTGGAAGTAAAAAATGACTCAAGAGCCCACATGAAAGGATAACATTAAACAATAAGAACTTGACATTAAAAGCCTTTTTTTTAAAAAAAAAAAAAGTGGTTACAAAGAATTAAAAACAGCAAGGGAGCAGCAGGCCCAAGCTGTGCTTCAATCTCCAGCCTACTGGCAGAACAAACCCGCTGGAGTCTGCAGTAGCACAACCAGCTCAGCAGGTTCCTTCGGATGCTGCCTGCCTCAGCAGCTGGAGCACAACCTCCACTTTGATCAGGAAGTTTAGACCTAGACATCGTTGAAATGGTTAGGCAGTGTACACATGAGAATATGAAAGCTACTCCTTGGCTGACGCACACCAGCAGCAGCTCCGATAGACGTCCTTCATTCCCAGGAGTCATTGCTGCTAACAGCCATCTCTGCTGACCCAGCACTAGGCTGATATTTTTCACCATCGGACCCAAGTTTCTGTTAGCCAGATACTTAAGCCACTGGAAGAGTCTGCACTGGGGGCGAAGCCTTTGCTCCCCATCACACCAGCTGAATTCACACAAGCTCCTGGAGTGCTGCTAGTTCCTCGACCATCATTTCCAAGGGATCTCCAAGCTCACCAGTGCTGTGGGGTAATCCAGCCCAGGAAGCAAATGTACGCAGGACAAATTAGAAGTTTTTCCATTACAGCAAAACAGAAGAGGACGAAGAAAGTTTCCGGCCACCCATGGAACCCCTCCTTGCCCCACAGCTATATGTTCACGCTGTAGAGTTGATAAATGCGCATGGCTACCACCATCTTTGGCTTAATTTCAGTTTCGCAACCAAATCTGCTTTCATCCAACACTTACAGGCCAGATAAAACCAAGGAAAAATAAACCCCCCTGTTGGAGACACATTTCTCACCTGCATATTGCATCACGACTCATCTGGCCTCATTTTACACCTACAGGCATATTCTGTGAGTCTGTGGTTTATAGCCAGAGAGTGACAATGGGCTGTTTCAAGAATTCAGTCATGTCCAGCTTCAGCTGATGCGTATTGACGAGAACAGGCAGGGCAGTAAAGGAAAGCACGCTTCCTACAAGTGATGTATCAAGAGTAAGTCCAGTAAGTAGAAAAACCCGCACCACAAAAAAACCACGTGCCAAAAAACACACCCCACCCCCAGCAAACCCCACATTCAATTGTTTTTTAAATCGTAGGGCTCCCTATGATGAAGCAGAGAGTCTTGAGTCAGTCAAGTGAGAAATTAGTACCGAGGAGGTCTCATCTGACAAGAGGAGATGCTGGACAGCCAGTGAATTCGGCCGCATGCAGAGCTGCTACGCTTGCTAGAAATAAGTTAGGAGGAGGGGAACAGTTAAGGGGCAAAATTCAAGCTGAAAACTTTGGTTTGAAATTATACATTACTGTCTAATGTTTTCTTTTAATGGCCTTTTATATCATTCACAAACCTCAGCTCTGAGTACCAAGAGGGAATCTCAAGCAGTCATTCTCACAGAAAGCTGTGGCTTCTAAGGATCCCCCAAAAGGTCACGATGTGAACTGATACCCACAGGAAACTTTTCTAGCGGTTTCCCATAGCCAGGATTCCTGAACTTCCAGACAAAACACCAGTCAGCCTTCAGCTCCCCTCCTCCCCTTCTCTTTTTTAAACAGATCTAGGCTGGCATTAGTTTGCAAACCCCTTATTATGGCCCAAAGGACCCCAGTCCTGCACTGAAATTTAAAGTCTAGTCCTTCTCAGAGAAGAAATTAAGCCACAAGTTCCATTTTCAAAGGAAAAATGTCAGTAGAGTAAAGACAAAGTGTTCAGATTTATTTGGAAATTCACAGTTTCTAATGGCACTACAGCTCTGTAGTTACATACTCTTGTTCCACAACACTGTATGCTGCACTCAGGTGGTATTTCTTTTTCTCATCCAGGTCTGAAACCCTTCTGAATTTGCCTTCAACATGTCTGGTTCATGTGCTCTGACTGGCTAATTGTGCAGATCAACTCCAAAAGTACATCACCTTAAAGTATTCATAAACTAACAAGAAAGCAGCAAAAAAACCAAAGGCTTTAAATAAGTCACATTACATACAATAACCAGGAAAGGCATTAGATCTGTTAAAAAGGGTACCACTAAAAGTGCTCAATAAGTTAACTTATTTTCACAACGTGAACCTGTAACGCCTGCCAAAAGGAATACCCTTTTGTTCCACTCGCTCAGATACACACTCAACATTTTAGCAATCACACATCCTATAGTATCCAAATATACAATCACAGTCAAAATAAAAAAACCACTTGGATATGAAAATACCAACCATACAAACACTGCACATTTGTTAGCCAATACAAAAGCAAACGTTATGGAAATATCCACTTTGAACCAACCTGACCCATCAGACTTCAAGGCTTTGCAAACTCAACACAGCTGCACCAGCTCACCCTGGCATTTCCCAGCTGAGCTGAGCTTTTTCCTGAACTCTCAAGCACAGAAGCAGTGAGCATTCCCATTTACTTCCTTCAGGGAAGTACAGCAGGCAATTTAGGTAACAGATGCATTCGTCAGCCCAAGATCCCATGGTACGCAAGAAATCCTGAAGAGCAACTGTCCTTCCTTTAGTACCTCAGACTACAGCTCTGATTTGTAACGGAAGGTGGAAAACAGACATTATGACCATCTCTAGTGAGGTATTTTCCTCAACTGAGTTTGCAAAACCAGAATCTAGTCAGGCAAGTCCATCTATTAGTATTTTTACAGTATCCAGTCCATATTACTGAGTCCAGCTGAAGGCCAACACATGTCCCTTTACAGCACTGTAGTGTTGCATCTTCAAAAAAAGCTAGAGAAATTACAAAATAAATCAAATGACAAACAATTGTATCTCCCCTCTTCCAGTGGCATTATAAATAGACAAAAGGCACATAAATATGGGAAGGTGCAAGAAATAGGAACAAAGCTAAAGGAAGAGGATTAGGCTTTTATCCCTATTCCACCCAACAAACTGGGTTTCAAAAAATCTCTGCCCCAGGAACTGTGAAAAAAAACCTTTATAAAATGAACCCTGCCCTCCCTCCCCCCCAAGCTGTTCTCATAGGAAATTATCAGCCTTGTAAAGCTGCAGCTTATAGCCAAGATTGACACAATCCCATCTATTTAAAAAGGCAGAAACCAAATTTCTGAATACTTTCCAATTAGTTGAGCTCTTCGTCTCCCACTATCCTCCCACAGAATACCACAGACTGTTCTCAAACGAACAAACACTCTCCTGTTTGAGAAGTTCAGCTAGTTTTATATGTGTCCAGAAACTGTCGTGACACCAAGTGTTCCCACTGTTATATCTTTGTTTCCTTTGATTATGTCATGCAGGCTTGGCATTGACCCCGACTTAGTCTGTATTAGAGTTTTTATGAGCTTCCCTTGGTCTGAAACTTTAGACCGTCTTCGTTTTATAGCCCTCTTCTCAGTTTTTGTCTTTTGGGTCTGTCCATTGCACAGACTCGTACATGCTGAAATGCCACAAAAATAGGACTCCTCAGATTGCGATGACGTTTCTGAGCTTCCTTCGGATGGAGGGCCCTTATATGAAGAGTGATAAACTTCCCCAATGTTAGAGAAGTCCCTCTGGTTCGTAAACGGCTTCCTTCCTTTAATTTCCCCGTTGGCTATTGGATGCA
Source organism: Egretta garzetta (assembly GCF_000687185.1). NCBI lineage: Eukaryota > Metazoa > Chordata > Aves > Pelecaniformes > Ardeidae > Egretta > Egretta garzetta. The sequence goes on along the minus strand of NW_009260621.1, from coordinate 2,415,403 downwards.
GAGGCTCTGTTGTTGGCTTAATAGTCTCTATTTTTTCACTTTTGTATTTACAACGCTTTTTCTGAAACCACAAGTAAAAACAGAAACAGTTAGGTTCTAGAAGGCAAGCAGAGCGTAAACACCAAGACTAGGAACCCGCTCAGGGCAGAGCAGCTGAGACATGCACCACCTGCCGGCAGAAACACGCCCAGCTCAGCCAGCCCCCTCCACAGCCACTGTACCTTCTTCTCTGGGGAAAACTTCAGGGGTTCTACAATGTACAGGTCCTCTGGATCCACTGTAAGAGAGAACATAAATTTAGCAGTCCTGACACTGCCAGCTCTAGAGCGACACAGTTTAAATAAATAACAGCACGACAGAATATTCCACTTATCACATGCATTTTTGCCCCTGTTACAAGTTAATGGAGGTACAACACATGGAGGAATTCCCCTATGCTGTCAAGGCAGCTGTCAGTGACATACACTCGAAAACACTTGACCTCTTGATAGATTAGGCCATAGGAGAGGTGCAGAGAACATCTGTGCCTTTGGGGAAAAGGAACAATGGGCAGCAAATGTTAGCTTCTACAAAACCAAACTTAATAGTGTTTAAGGTGCAGCCTGCCCACAGCAGGACAGATACCAGAAGCACGTGTACCTATCAAGGACTCAGATGTTCCGACTGACATGAAACCAGTCTGGCACTCCTCCATCAGCATTTTGTAAATCATTCTTCCAAGCCAAAGCAGGGGAGAATTTGGAAAAAGCAGGTTTTGAAAAATAAAATAATTTACACCTTAGCTAGTCTCCATTGCAACATGTTCCCAATTCAACTCACGAGTTTTCATGCAGTTTTATTCACAGTACTAAAACCCATGAAACAAGTTTGTTGCACCCAGAAAAGCAGTGTTAGCTGCATACTTGGTAGTTACTATTATCTGCAACACTTCTGGTTTTGCATGATGATGATGAAGACCTAAGAAATCAAAAGTCAGTTGTCCCAAGTGTAACATGAATACTGAAAAGACCAGATCAGTCCTCATACCCCAGCCAAGACAAATAGTCTAAACTTTCTTACTACAGTTGCTAAATTTGGATCCTAAGTACCTGCCAAGTTTCAAAGACAGGCTATCAGGGCTTCTGAGAAGTTTGGGCATTCAGACTTACCGTGTCTGGCATTTTAAAAAAACCCTGCCACTTTCTGGAAGCTTCATAGCTCTGTAGACCTGAATGCCTGCATGGATTTCTACTAACCCCAAGGAAATATCTGTAGTGTATAAACAATAGCAAAGACTACATTTAAGGTTTTAGCATAATTTAGTACAGTTCTGTGAGTGTCTGGTAACTTGCTGATGAACCACCTTGTCCTACAGAATGTGTACGTGAACTACTATAATCCAGTGTACTTTGACATTAACCTGCAATTCCATTTTCATACACTTGCAGTAAAACACACACTGTATAGCACTAATAGAGTAGCTCTAGGGACTAGACATAGGATATCTGAATAATACCTTCTTTACCAGCTAGCTGAAAAGACTGTGATCTGACCAGTGGAAGAGAAGTTCTTCTTTTCAAATTCATATCATCATAGGAGGAAAAACATCTAGGAAACAAAAATCCACAAAGCTTTTTTAAACACATTTTTCTCAGGACTCTGTCATATGCATTTTTCACTAAGAAACATCTTTGGCAGAAGGACAGAATTATTTACTGAGGTGCCCAAGAAAGCCTGGCAAACAGACATGGTGCTATATTTGCAACAAGCTATCAAGGCACGTGAAGTGTAGCAGCCCCAAAATACTCCTAGTAGAGTGTTACTACAGAGCAGTAATGGCTCTTTGCTACCAATTTTGAGTTTCAGAAAGAAAACTCAGAATTAAAGCAGATGTGCCAGTCCCAGTAGATTTAGGAAATATCAATAAAAGCTGCAAGAACAATTAAGTTTCAAGTATAAATAAATTACCTTTTAGGGCTAGGGTAGTGATTACTTTTGGGAATTTTTGAGAGGTAATCTTCACAGAACTGAGAAGTGCTTCTGCACCGCTGCACACAAAGCACCAAGCCCAGAATGACACAGAGCAGCAGAGAAATCACGAGGTAAGTCTGCCGATCAGAAACCTGGAAGAATTTTATATAGTTGTTAAAGACAAAGAATGATTTAATGATACTATTATTCTCATGTTTTAAATGTTAAAATCTTTAAAAGAACACAATTGACACATTCTCAAGTCACTTTCCTTCAATTTCACTGAACACTTGGTTCAAATTTGGGTATTTTTTCAGAGGTTTGATGTTGTCTATTGGCTATGCAGCATTCAAGGAGTGAAGGCTGAAAACACAGGGCAAGATTTCCCTGACTATGTTACTACCATAATTTAAAGAAGCAGCTGCCCTTTGCAAAGAACATTCAAACCTATCTGAGAGTAATACGCTTTCCATCAATTTTATGCGATGCTTTTCATCAGCTGACACTGCAGCACTTCACAGAATAGTGTTATATTCGCTTGATTTCATCTTTCTGATCACTCTTCCATAGCACAACCTAGCAGAAGGATTTTTTCAAGTATGTTATTTCCGAAGATACCCCAGCCAAGACAAATAGTCTAAACTTTCTTACTACAGTTGCTAAATTTGGATCCTAAGTACCTGCCAAGTTTCAAAGACAGGCTATCAGGGCTTCTGAGAAGTTTGGGCATTCAGACTTACCGTGTCTGGCATTTTAAAAAAACCCTGCCACTTTCTGGAAGCTTCATAGCTCTGTAGACCTGAATGCCTGCATGGATTTCTACTAACCCCAAGGAAATATCTGTAGTGTATAAACAATAGCAAAGACTACATTTAAGGTTTTAGCATAATTTAGTACAGTTCTGTGAGTGTCTGGTAACTTGCTGATGAACCACCTTGTCCTACAGAATGTGTACGTGAACTACTATAATCCAGTGTACTTTGACATTAACCTGCAATTCCATTTTCATACACTTGCAGTAAAACACACACTGTATAGCACTAATAGAGTAGCTCTAGGGACTAGACATAGGATATCTGAATAATACCTTCTTTACCAGCTAGCTGAAAAGACTGTGATCTGACCAGTGGAAGAGAAGTTCTTCTTTTCAAATTCATATCATCATAGGAGGAAAAACATCTAGGAAACAAAAATCCACAAAGCTTTTTTAAACACATTTTTCTCAGGACTCTGTCATATGCATTTTTCACTAAGAAACATCTTTGGCAGAAGGACAGAATTATTTACTGAGGTGCCCAAGAAAGCCTGGCAAACAGACATGGTGCTATATTTGCAACAAGCTATCAAGGCACGTGAAGTGTAGCAGCCCCAAAATACTCCTAGTAGAGTGTTACTACAGAGCAGTAATGGCTCTTTGCTACCAATTTTGAGTTTCAGAAAGAAAACTCAGAATTAAAGCAGATGTGCCAGTCCCAGTAGATTTAGGAAATATCAATAAAAGCTGCAAGAACAATTAAGTTTCAAGTATAAATAAATTACCTTTTAGGGCTAGGGTAGTGATTACTTTTGGGAATTTTTGAGAGGTAATCTTCACAGAACTGAGAAGTGCTTCTGCACCGCTGCACACAAAGCACCAAGCCCAGAATGACACAGAGCAGCAGAGAAATCACGAGGTAAGTCTGCCGATCAGAAACCTGGAAGAATTTTATATAGTTGTTAAAGACAAAGAATGATTTAATGATACTATTATTCTCATGTTTTAAATGTTAAAATCTTTAAAAGAACACAATTGACACATTCTCAAGTCACTTTCCTTCAATTTCACTGAACACTTGGTTCAAATTTGGGTATTTTTTCAGAGGTTTGATGTTGTCTATTGGCTATGCAGCATTCAAGGAGTGAAGGCTGAAAACACAGGGCAAGATTTCCCTGACTATGTTACTACCATAATTTAAAGAAGCAGCTGCCCTTTGCAAAGAACATTCAAACCTATCTGAGAGTAATACGCTTTCCATCAATTTTATGCGATGCTTTTCATCAGCTGACACTGCATCACTTCACAGAATAGTGTTATATTCGCTTGATTCTATGGGTTTCATCTTTCTGATCACTCTTCCATAGCACAACCTAGCAGAAGGATTTTTTCAAGTATGTTCATTTCCGAAGATTGACAGATGAAGCTTACTAGAATTACAAGGAAGCTGAAATCCAATGTTTAAAAAAAATGAATTGTACAGTTGTTTTCCTATAAAAACCTAGACCAAGAGATCTTAGAAGTCATAAAAAGACTTTAGAAAAGACAAGGAACATGACTTCCCATTTTGTAATGAGCAAGTGTCTCAAATTAATAGACTCAGGTGACCAGAGTTGAGTTCAGGGAAAGCCATGTCTTCAAATTCCAGGATACTCATCTAACATACCCTGACGATCACCACTGTCATATCCTGGTTAAAACTGAACAGGAGCTTAGCCAGGCAGGCAGCAAAGAAGGAGTCTCGCTGTTAGGAAACAGCTCAAGAGACTTCTTTGGCAACACGCACAACAAGAAAGGTCACGTTTATGGTACTGCTTGAAATCCCAGGCTGGAGAAAGTAAGCATTTGAGAGAATATGTTCCTAATATTGCTGCCAAGATTTCCCTAATCTCAAAAGATCACAATAGCCAGTGGGGAAAGAAGGGTGCCTCAGCCATGTGAGCTTCCCATTCAGTAGCTAAGACTGCAACCCTCCACATACTCATGTGTTGTAATAGCCCAGTTCTAACAGTGGCCAGTACACTCTTGCTCCCTAAACCTCCTATGGCAAGAATCTGTTAATATTAAGTGCAGGACACTGCAAAGCATCCTGTTTTACTGAAGCTGTGTAGCAATGCCATGCAATACAACTGGTTACGTAATGCAGCAAGTGCCACAAAAGTTCTTGAAGCATGAATTTTACCATTCCTTCTGACACGTCAAACATTCTATATGTGCAACAAATCCCATTATTGCCATTTCAAAATCAGTGGTTAGTCTTCTAATTTCATTAAGAATAATTTCATGGGAGGATATCAATTCCAATGCACTACAGTAAGGCTGAGAAATTAAGTTATTCTAAGTCTTATCTTTATGGTTAGTAGGGCTGTAGTAGAAATTATTACCAATCTTGCTGTGCACAAGACAGCTCCAACTACTTAAACTTTCCTCCCCTCCCTTGGCCAGCTGCTAAAGTAGGCTGAAAACAACACTACAGATAACTTCCCAAATGAAAAGCTTCATTTAAAGACTCCAGGCCTCTTCAAATTGAGATCTGCTTATACATCCATTTCCTTTGAGTTCTCACACCATATTGCTGAATTATAATTACCTCACGTTTTAATTCCGCCACAGTTGTTGACAGATTGGAAACTAGCTGTGTCATGTTGGTGAGCTGTGCTTGTAACAGCTGGATTGCTTCTGTTTGCCGCTGATCCTGTATTAAAGAGTCATGGCCATGCAATTTAGTTGTCAGGTTCCCACCATCATATGTACCGAGTTAGCGTTCTGTCTGACACAGCCAGGTATTTTATAGCCAAATGACCTATTCAGGATTGTTTGCAACACAACTTTCACGCAACATTTGAAACTGCTTAAGCAGCACTAGTCATACACATTCTTAAAAACATCAACATTTTTACTTATCAAATAATGTTTTGTAACATTATGCCAAGTGCATTTCATTACAGTGACTTCTGCTATCTTCATTAAAGGCAGATCAAGCAGCCAGCTCCATGCAATGACTATCAGGAAGTTGAATACTGTCATATTACAAAATACACATGCAGATGACCAGGCAGAGCTCATGTCTAAGGGCTGACACATAGCTTCTGTTCTGGGACCAGGCAGCCAGCCACTTAATGACAGGAGCCCAAGCCAGCCAGAAGGACATCCTTTGCAGTTATCTCCTTCCCAGAAAGAGTCCTAACAGGATTCTTAATCCTATGAGAAACTAAGAAAATTAAGCAGAGTATCGGGAAGGTTAACCAAGAGGAACACCTCAGACTGACCAGCATTTTATACTATTCAAAAAAAGCAGAGAAGAGCACGCATATGATTCTCAGGGAAGTTGCGATTTTCTTCAATGTTGATGGATGAGCAAGCTACAGGGCTGGGACTGCACTTTAGAAATGTTCAGACAGTTTGGGATTAAGCCTGCTATGCCACATGCACACTTGCTTTTGTGATTATTCAGCACTGCAGTTAGCACTGTATTTCACAGCTGCTCTAGAAAGCTAGGATGGCAGAGCAGGGAAAACTTCCTTCAGCTGCCACTTCCTTAAACCACATTTTAAAAAATGAAGGTTTTGTAACATGCACTACACTTTCAAACACAAATTTGGCATAAGCCATTACTGTACCCCTTACTGTACCCCTCTCCCTTTCTAAAGGCTAGTCTCTTCAGCAGCATCAGGGCAATTGTCTATCTATACTTTAAATCAGAGATGAAAGCCAAACCAAATTAAAAAGTGTTTGAGTGCAGCTATAACCAAGAAACAAGGGTTGGAAATGACCTGGATAACTTTTTGATTGACAAAGACATTTAAGAGCTTTAGCCATTACCAGCTGACAACTGATTTTTTTTTCTTCAAATACCAAAATCAGGAAACAGAGCTGGAAATGACTTTATTCTAAAACAACTGGGAACATATCTAGCAGTTTTATTACAGAGAAAAAAAAAAAAAACACACCTGGGAAGCATGGAATGGATACTTTTAAAAGGCAGATATGCAGCTAATAAAAATCTTCAACTGAAAGAATTTCTGTGCTTCCTTGCAACTCTTTCTTAAAAGTAAACTTTCCTAATTAGGAAAACACTTAAGTACTCCAACAAAACATACCTGCTCTTCTGCTATTCTTGAGGTGTTCTGAAGTTTTATTATTGTTTTATTGAAAGCCTTCTGCATTTCTTCCATTTGCTTTCGGTACCTAAAAGAGAGTGTAAAGGTCTGAAGTGCTAGTTCATAAAACTCCTTGGCACTAGACTTGTCTTCAAAAAAAATGCAACTATGCCAGCAGAAAAATTCTCTTTGCCCAAAGAAGTTTTGTTTAAACACCAGGTGGTATTTCTTTGTAAGTTTCACACACAAAACAAATGTGTGTGTAGGGGTTTTGTGGTTTTTTTCCCAGGTTAAAGTCAAATCTATTTCAACACCTTGGAGCTTAGTGCCAATTATACTGGAATTTACTATGGAGAATTCTCTGCAAACACTGACTGTCAAGACATACAACACAACAGTAAACATAATGAAGAGCCCCTTCCTTGGAACCAGTTCTGAAATGGGGACATTTCCTGATTCTCCTATGACTAAGGAACACCACAGATAAACACAAATATCTATACATCCCTCACAAACTTCTTGGTCCCCTCTCCATGCTCCCTTCTTCAACAAGAGTTATTACAGATAATACTGTACTTCAAGTGGAAACAATCAGTTCAGTAAAGAAGGCGTTGTAGGGCTGTGTCATTCAGTTAAACAGCAACAGGAGGATGTGCCCTTTTGTTGAAAGGATTATAGACAGGATTAGTGCTTACATCCTGGAAACACTTTATCCTTTTAAAAAACTGACAGCAGTAGTCCTCAAAACAAAATAAATGTGATTGTATCTGAAATACAGAAAGGGAATCCCTGCCACCCGCAGGCATGTAGGTCTCTAGTAGCTACCCAGGATTAGGTACTTTTCTCAGTTTTCCATAAAGCTGTGATTTTCATTATACTCTGTTTCCACTGTACGACTTTCCATATGGGTATGTTCCTTTGTATAGTTGGCTAAAATCACGTTTACATATGGTAGACTCTTACTAGTCTCCCTCAGACTTACCTCTGACTAAGTTCTTCTAAATAACGGCTGCTGAGAGACATATTTACTTCTAGGGCTTTTATGCGATTATTAAGGCGCATGAAGACAGACTCCTTTTGATTAGATCCATGAACGAGGTTTCCGTTAGCATAGCCTAGATCTGTTGAATTCTGCAATTCAGCATAGAAGTCTGTAGCTGTTCTCTGCGGTCCCCCAGAGACAGGAATCGCCATTAAAGCTTCTTCAGTTGCCTGATCATCCTCCTTTGTTTCAGCAGATACAGAAGACTCAACAGGAGGCAAAACCGGTTTCTGCACTTCTGGAGTGCTTTCCTTTCCTTCCCCAGAATCACTAGCTAACACACCCACTGTATATTCAGGTTGCAGAACAGACATCTCTGTAGGCTTTGAAATCACTGGAGTAGCAATTGTCTCTCTTGAGCTCATATCCTTTACCTCAGGAGAGGTACTGGCCACACTGGTCTCAGAAGCTACAAGGTTTTCTTCTGCAACAGAGCTCTCAGCCTTTTCTGTTTCTGCACTGATCTCAGCTATATCCACCTGGGGAGTCACCCTTGGTGCTACCTGGCCTGCATCTTCTTTTGCAGGCTCCAACGCCATGTCTGTTGTTGGCAATGGCTTAACTTCAGAAGTAACTTCTAAGAGGAGGGATTGAGAGACAGTTTGAGGATGGCTTGGTTCCAGTTCAATTGACTCTGTGGTCTCATTACCGATCTCCTCATGGACCACATTGCTGAATTCAACGGCAAAAGTAGATCCAGAAGGTCTCTCAACTTTGCTGTCTAATTGCTCAGGCAGAGGCTCGTCTGTTGATGTATGTATAGATTCGGTCAGAACCGCCTGTGGCTGCTGAACATCAGCAGAGTGATCTTGCCCTTGTCTACCTTCAGTTTTGCTACGCTGCCGATGCATGGCTACTGCAACTGAACACCATTTAAACAGATATTCTGTAAAGGTGGAAATACAACATGCTGTTGCCATATCATAGCAATACTTTTCTGTCTCAAGTTCAAACCATGCCGATGCTTCCTCTTCCTGATCATCACTGGGCAGCAAGGTTACCGTTGACTGGCTCGTATCTTCTTCATATTCTTGTACTAGCTGAACAATAGGACTTTCTTTTGTCAAATCCACATTTAATTGCTCTTTATCCATCTGTGGAGTATCTGTAGTAACAAGTCTACAATAGAAGAGTTAAAGATGGGAAGTTACTTCAACAGTTTTACAAGCCTGCTCTGGAAGACTGCAAAAGTAGGATCTTTTAGAAAATTAGCAAAGCTTATTCCAGTGACCAAAGGCCAGTTGGATATAGTCAGAAATTCTGTAAGTTAGTACGTTCTCTGGCGTTTTTCAATCCTGATTTGCAAACAAATTATTTCAACCCTTGCTTCTGAAACAGCAAGCTTTCTCAATCAGGTATTGTCCCTTCCCTCACCCCTGAATAAGGTCACCAGTTCAAATATCACTAAGTTCTTACACAGCAAGCATCTTACTCTTCTGCTGCAATCTTCAAATGCAAATGAAAGAATCACAACCTTCCCACTGACCTTCCTCAATCTCTCAACAATCAGAGGGCTAGTAAACCGTAAAACAACTAAATACAGCATGAGTCATATCTTCACATTTAAGAGCTAGAGTCTCAGCGCTAAGTAGCCAAGTCAATTCTAAACAATTGTAATCAACTGAAAAACACCCCCACAGAATATCTATATACCAGTCCTCCTCCCAACCTAGTTCCATATCTTTGCATACATTTTTTCATCAAGGAAAGCCTAGCAAAAGATATAAGCTTCTGAAACAGATTTTTTTTGGATACAATTTAACTGAAGTTTCAGCAACACAACTTAATTCCTAATTAGTCCCCCTTGCAGGAAACAACCTGCAAAACCTGGAAGAATATTAAGTCAGTTTCTACCGAAGAAATCCACAAGAGCCAAGAGCAAACCACACCTACTTCTTCTAAACAAAGTAAGACAAACAACTGAGACAGTCAGTGATGCATTTTGACACTCAGTCAAGTGTTAAAACAGCATACTGTAACAGAAATAGCTATAAACAGTAACTAAAGCAATTAACTTCCCTGGTTAGTATATTACCATACTGCACATTTCACCAAATACTTGCCTTTTTACTTGTTTAAGGGAGTGTGCCATATCTGAGCATTCTACTACCAAAGATTCCACACTCGTGCATGTTAAGTCTCTGCTAGGAACACATTGAAAAAAACCCAACACCAACCACTTACTCTGGTGAGGGAACAGGAGTTGGTTCAGGCAGTCTTGGTGCAGCTGTTGAAGTTGCAGGGGTGGCAGTGACATTTTCAGACACACTTTTGTTCCCTGCTGCAGGAACGAGGAAAATGTGAACGTAAAAACTCAAGGACCATGTTAGTTTTCAGTGACTTTGGGAGTCTTGGGGTTTCTTTAGATTATTATCATTCAAAGGTATTTGAATGAAGGTGCTATTGAAAATTTATGTATGAGATGTTATAGATAGTCTCAAAACATTTCAAGGAAGAACCAGCAAGTCAGACTTTACAACTGCAGCTGGGTAACATAGAGAGTAAAGATCTCAGAATATAGCCGAACAAACACATGCATTATTTTTGTGTCTGTTCCCTTCTTAGCAAATCCAGCATCTTTGTTCCACGTTTCAAAGTCAGTAGGATAAGAATTCTATGGTACTACTCAGGTATGACATAAAAGGTGAACAAATAATTTAAACAGACCATCCAACTCCTCACAAAAAATTAAACAAAATAATAAAAAGAATTTAAACTTTCCAGAATGCTTTTCATCTTAAAAAAAATACCTTCAGCTTCAGATGACTCTTCAGTTTTGGCTCCGAGCATATTAGCAGCAATATTCACCATACTTAGGATAGCATCTAAAAGAGAAAACAACTAATCAAAGAGGACATATTCAGAGGGCCCAGAGATTAGGACCACCAAGCAATCTGGTATTTTGTAACACTTGCTTGAAACAAATCACAGCATGAGGACATAAAAAAATCCAGTCATTCTATTACACTGGATGCATCTGTTGCTTTTAAAGGATAAATTTAGAAGCTTTGAGTATTTGACTATTCGAAAGCCCATCTCTAACCTTTACCAGCTAGACCTTCTAACACCAGTGAGAAGTATTCACTGATCATTAGTCCACTGAAACCAAGGTACAGCAAGACAAAAAGAAGAATATTTAAGCATGAAATTTTCTGACAATCTGAGTGTGTGAACCACAGAGGTAGGTCCCAAGACAGAAATTTAGAGCTTGAACACTCAGAAGGAGGAGCTCTAATAAAGACAGGTTGGATCGTTTGGCAAAATAATACTGAAGAAATGAGTCAAGAAATGCCATTTGCTAAATGAGCAAGACAGAATTCTGCCTCTGAACACTGGATCTCCACAGCAGGACAGACACAGAAAGCTACAGATTCATTCAAATTAAGCTGGACTCTGTCATTTTGCATCATACCTCCCTCCTTAATCCTGAATCTTACTTTCGGCTCTGATACTCCTGCAACATAACAATTTTAAGATTTGAAGAAGCAAATCTACACTTTACAATCTGTTGCTGGAATGCAATCTTGATCAGTAAAGGCAACTGGAAGAAAACTGTAACAAATACCCACAGATCTGGCTTAAATATGGGGTTTTTTAAGGATTAAGTAGAGGAGTTTTTTCCCCACAAAATTCATAGTAAATGCAAAGAGGTTATATATCATATGCCAATATGCTACATCAGCATGTATATTAGCTACAGCTAAGTCTTTGGTCTTGATACTGAAAACAAATATCATTGCCAGGCTTATTTAGAAGATGAGGAGCAGGGCAAGAGCACCTTATACACACACAAAAGTTGGCCCAGTTTTGCCCATTTCTCCCCTGCCCACCAACTTAGATCTGTACTGTATGCCACATGGATAAGTTCCTAAAGCTAGAGAGGCATTTTAGTAGTAATGACAAATTTCTTAGATTCCAGGAAGCTCCACTCAGAACCTTGGTTCTGCCTTTCCTCCAAAACGCATCAGAAAATACATTCCCGAATTACATATTTATCTGGGGCTCTATTCTTTGAAAAGTTACAATAAACAAAAGCTGTTAAACTTGAAGTCTGAATGGTTTCTTATTATTGACGGAGAAGCAGTAAAAGAGGGAGAATTAAGAGTTCATATAGAAGCCTGCTAGTCTAGGAGAACAGCAAGAAGAACAGTGAGCCACCCCCACAGGTTAGGCTAGCAGAAGACTGCAAAATACTTCTAAAGAGATCAAATGACTGAGAAGCCCCATCTCCTCCTCAGAGGTCCCTCTTTCTCACTGTGTATCAGCCTATTTAAGAAAAATGATGCAAAATGGAAATCCATCACATTTGTCCAAGCATGCACATATAAAAACCCAGCACAAAAAAAGGCACCCATGAACTCCTCCAAAAAAGGAACACTGACTACTCTGACAGAGATGAAAGGTCTCAATAACAAGATCCACCAGCCAGAACTAAGTAATGATCACTGCAATGTTTCAGTGCTCCACTGTCTTTCTGAAGCACTATCAGTAACAGGTGTTTCAAATCTTTCAATCTTAGCTTTAGGACTCTCAAAAATCCAATAGAAAAGTCACTGCATTCTTCAGCCAGTGAACAAAAAGCTTGCAATACTGCACTTGCAGACAAAGCGTGAATACGTCTCATCAAGACAGCTTGAAGACAGAAACTTCGAAAGCCACAGATAAGAGATAAGCAGTGTCAGGGAAGAATGTACTGCTTTCTCTCATCTCTCAGGGACTAAAATTTAGAAATAAACAGCTTTTCCACTATCTATTTCCCCTTTGAAAACTGCACTAAGCTGTGCAATAATCCTAGCCATGACCTTTTAGTTCTTAAGTGACAACTACCTTCTAGGAAATAGTAGCAAAGAACTCTGCAGCTCTGATCCACTGTGTGAAGAAAGGAAAGCCTGAGCCCAAACAGCATTCATGCTGAGTGCAAATCTACACTACAGTACAAATCTTCACTAACTGGGACAGAAGGAAGAGTGGTACAGTGTAAGAGCTCTTTAGAAGAAATTGTGTGGCAGCTGATGTTATCATAAATAATTCAGCAGTTAAGAATACCGTTAAAACTGACTCTTCAAGTATTCTTAGCCAAACAAACCCCACATCTGGAAGTTTTCTAATGGAGAAGTGACAAGAGACAGTCAAGAACCATTACTTCTCTCAAAAAAATATACAGGTCTTATTAAGAACATAGATGCTACAATATTTGCATAAAGCCGTCTCAGAAAGTGTTCTCCATCTCTTCAAGCTGCACAAAGTAAATCTTTATATTGCCTTCTATAAATAAGTCACCTTAATTAAGCACATATTTCCAAGTTCTGAATAATTAAGATTCTACAGCACTTTAGTACTGGTTATTTACAGCCCTATGTAACAATTCCTATTTTTAAGTGCTCAGGATCCTTCAGTATAGGAAGCAAAGTTTCCAAAAATAGAGATCTGGAAATTTCTGGTTTTAGAACACTTCAAGAATGATACCCCAACTTCAAATTACTGCTATTTATTCCTATGCAATTAAATAGGAATCACAATAAATTGTTTCTGCATAAAAATAAGAAATTTGTAGCTGTTGCATGACAAAATGTCATTCCACTTTCAAGTAGCTCATTTTTCATTCAATAATATTTCTCATAAATCATACTCACTTGTAGCAGAACCAAGGAGATTTTTTGAAGATTTTTCTTCCCCTGTATTGTAATCCAACAGATAATCTATGTATAAGGAAATTATCACAATTAATTTTTATAAAAAAAATTAATCATTATCAAAATTAAGTGTGTCGTGGGCAAAGAAAGGCTTAGGGTTTAACATGTCATTCAACTATGTTGGTTTGACAGTGTGAAAATAAAACAACAGAAATAGAGTTAAAGGTCATAGGTTACATACTGAAACATCAAGCTCCAAGCAATGAGTAATCCAAAGATAAGAAACCCAAAGAGATTCAGGGTTCAAGCTTCAGTTTCCCCAGGATTCATGACATCGATGCAGCAATCAGCTCACTGAGCTTTGTATAGCATTTTTCCTCCTCCTCCTCGTGAGAGCTGGAGGTAGGTGTTTTCATATTTTTTATTTAAACACAAAGTCTGCAAGACAAAATAAGCACCTTCCCAATTGCTTGCAGCATTGTCATACAAAGAATCTCAGGAAACGGGCTATGGTCACTAAGAATAAGGCTTGTTTGTGTGAGCTGCTTTGATTATTTTAGTTATCTTTTATTAGTCAGCACATGAAATATTATTGCCTAGCCTGCCAAGTGAAATAAAGACTTATTACTAGCATTTTAAAGTAACCCTCCACACAGTTACAACACATTGTTTAAACTTAAAAGGATTGTTGGATAAGCCCAGAAATGCTGAAATGCTGTCAAAAAGACTAAGAGTAAATTTAGTAGTTAAATCATTTATCATATGCAGGAAATGGCAAGTCACCAGACTAGCACAAGACACATCTGAATAGCTAAAAATGCAGAAGTTATTTGCTTACCATAATCTTCATCAAAGAGTTCTTGTCGTTCAGACTGATACTGAGAATCAGCTATTTCTTCATACTCTTCAACCATGCTAGTACCAAATACCCTATGAAGAAAGTTTTAACATAAAAATCTAGTATTAGTCTGTTAATCATGTAATTACTTGACTTAATCGATAATTAGATAAGCGATATTAACATTATATATGTGGCAAATAAATTAGATACGCAATAGTTGCCTTCAGTTAACCAAGATCAAGCAGCAGGTATGCTTATTTTCTCAAACACGTATCCACAAAGTCCACTGCATGCTTTTAAGTGCTGCACCAAAACAAGATCCTGTTTTTAATTCTAGTAGTTCCAAAGAGACTTTTCCTCCTTTTGAACTTGAACTCATACCTAGACTTCCTTGTCTTAAGCTCTCCATGAGCTCTTACACCTCCTCTTCAGCTTCACCTCTGACTAACTTTTAAGAGTATCTATTCATGACTACATCATTTTGCATGCTGTGTTCTCTTTATCCTGCTCTGCCAAAATCAAATCAATCCAATGTAAAGCAGTCTTGTCAACTGAAAATATGGTTTGGCTTACAACACTAGAGTTCCCAGGTTCAAAGCCCGACATAACTTTGACTGGAGAATTGAAATTGGTTTTTTAGGAGCAGTACAGAGGCTGATTCTTCTCTGAAGTACATACACACACAGTTGTTCTGATTTAGATATTCCAAGCATTACTAACTGTAGGTACCTGAGGTGCCATGCAACACAGCAGCTTCTCAAAAGCACTCACCACACCTGCTCTTTTAGTTCACCACTTGTTCCTTGTTTTGCTTGGTCAGCCTTGAAATGCTCATGTCCTCCTGTAAGGCTGCTCATGCTCCTGTTTCCTAACACCCCCCCTGCAAATATAAACTATCCCTTACATACTGGAGAATCAAATCAAAAGATTCAAAACTTCTTTAAACAGTTGTGAAGCACACTACACAGCAGGTAAGTTGGCAACTACTTCGATTTACAGTATTTCCAAATAACTTAAAACTGAAAACTAGAATTTGTTGCCCAACTATTATTAAAACACACTACTCACTGCAAGGAGGCAGAAATACAACACAAAACACGTAAGATATTACCTTATAAGACTTAAAGGACAAAAATGTTCCGATCCAAAGTGCGATATCAACTCCACCTAAAGAACAAAACATACTTAAAACAAAACTCCGAAGACCCACAGTCAAGAGTTCATTTAGCATACTCATTCAATCTTGAAACTGCAAGTTTTCTTTACTCAAGGGATTTGTAGATTGCCCGTAACAGAAAAGACTGAAAGATTTGTTCTTGCCATGCATTAAAGTGCTGAGTCACAGTAGAGAACACCCCAAGCCCCATGCATTCATCATTCCAAAAGAAGAGGTTGCTAACCTTTATGTACTTGATGAACATCTGAAGCAAGAGAAAGGAGAAGAGAAAAAAAAAAAAAAAAAAAAAAAAAAAAAGATGTCAGTACAAAGGCTGAACACATGCCACAGGCAACTACAGAGTTTTGCTGTTTTTAATTCAGTACTATAAATGCCTAAGATGACAAGTTATGAAGGATAAAGTTGCAATACTACTTCATCTGCCTTAGGTAGCAAGATTTCATTTAGACCTCATACCTTGCAGATAGCAAGTAACATGCAACAAGTGTTTTATTAATAAACTTAACAGATTACTCAATTTTTCTAGGCAGCATGATTGCAGACAGAATACTGAAGTGTGTTAAGTTTACTAAGTGTATGTTTTCCCTTAAAGAGCACAGATTACAGAAAGAGACTCAAAAAGAAAAAACACTTCATAGCATGCATTCTATGTACTGCTGCTGCTTCAAGTTGAATATAACATGCTTCAATTTATAGAAACACTACTGGAAGAAAACATATGCAGCATCTGATAATACACGTGGAAGCTTCAGTCATCAGTGATTTTTTTCTAGCAAGAACTTGACTACACACTGTTATTTATTTAATCTGAATTTATTTGCAAGTGTAGAATGCATTTATTAAACCACTATGTAGACACTACCAATTAAGAACTGTAATAATCTGCAAGCGAGATCAAGATAACTATTCCCATAAAAGCACTCTTACAAAAAAATTTTCCATTATTTTTTATACAAGTTCATTAAGCCACTTCAAAAAACCAAATTTTTAAAAAAATTTTTTTGCTCTTCTTCTGTAGACTAGGCACATTGAGAAATTGCTTACAACTTGTGCTACAAAGTAAAAATATGACAAGAACAGTCCTTTGAAAATTTTACCATGCTACATTATTCAAGGCAGAACACTGTATCCACCAAGGGATTAAGTGCTGAAGCATCTAGCGTAATTCTGGAAGTTCAGTGACAATCAAGATTCCAGCTACCTTAAGGCATTAATTCAGCCAGAAAGCAGAATTAAAAATAAATGAAATCCTTATCCCGTGACTCACACAGAATTTCTGGGTAGAGAAGTTAGATAACCATCATTCATAGCTACTTCTTCATGAAAGCACAAATCATAATTCAGCACAAACAAAAAAATGGTTTTTTGAAAGCACCATAATTGGAAGATAACACATCACTGGAGAGGACCTAAAAGTCTGTATTTTAATTTAAACCTCCACTACATCCCAGTATTTTCACAAAAGCTTTTATCCCAGTCCAAGTACTACATTATTGATGGAGTTTTATTCTCTTTGAGTCTCCTGAGTAAATACAGCTTGCTGCAAGTTATTTTCAAGGCAAAGATATCATGACAAGCGCTCAAGTAGCAGTAAGCCTAAATAATTTGCGTAAGTCACAGTTATGATTGATTAACTGCAAAACTACACTTCCAGTCTATTAATGAGAATCACAACTCAAATGCTTACTCTTCCAGATTCACTATAAACTGTATAGGTGAACACAGAATACACATATTCTAATCTGTGCTCCAGGGCGAGAGAGAGAGTGTGTATGTATATATATAAAGCAGGTACAGCCAAGAGACAAAATTGGTTGATACTTCTAATGTAACATTCAGGAAACAGTTGGTTAAGTCAAATAGAATAGAACAGTCTGGATTTTCCTTAATTCAGGTAGCAACTAAGTACGTACTTGGACACAAGGTAACAGGTGCTTCCCAGGATCCTCTCAGGGATCATTATGAGGAAGGTAATATACTTGCAACTGTGTGCCTACGGTTTAATACATGGCCAATCACACTAGGACCACTAATGAAACTAGTGCAATTAAAGGTAAAGCATGCTTCAATAACATGCTTCTCTGGATGCTGTTACACAGTGTAAGCCCAGCAAACCCTTCCTTTCCTGAGAAGCATGGATGCTTTTGCAGTGTTGAGTTACCTTAACATATTTTGCATACATCTGTTCATCCAGAGGAAAGCTTTGGACATTTCTCTCATCTCTGGCGTGGAAAGTACCTAATTTAATCCACTTGTTCGTTGGATACCTAGAAAAGAAACAATGGAGTCAACAAATGAAATGCAAGAACCCACTGTTTACAGACATTTGCTGGAGTTTCTCAAAACGCCTTTTCACAGAAAAAAATACCTTTCTTTTTTCAATTGCAATATAGTGGCAATGTGCTTTTTATGGAAAGAAGAGTTGCAAGATAAGGCTAGTCCCAACACAAAACCTCAGCAGTACCTCTTCACAGACCTGAAACAGTGTGCAAGTCCTTGAAGGATGAACCCCAAAACCCGATCCGTTTACTGAAATTCAACTAGCCTACAGTAAAGTTTCTGGAACCAAAAAAGTAATCTCAGATGAACACTGAAGAACATAACACAAGTGACAGGTTGTAAATATTATTGTAAGCAAGCAGCAAAAAAACTGTGAGCAAAGTAGAGTTAGAAATAGGCAACAGAAGTGTGGAAAATTAGAATCCACATGCTTTGAGCACTGAAGAAGTGAGGTTTTTTGATACACTGTGCAAATGCCTCCTCTTTCACATACCAGAACAATCTGCTCACTCCCAAAAGTACTGGGGGTACAACATTGCCTAAAACACAATAAAGCCACCCTTTAATCAGCCATTCGGCCAACCAGTAGTATTCTTACCCCTTCCCACTTCCTCAGTAGTGTACTTTTTTTTTTTTTTAAATCGTTTGTGGGTTTTTTGGACAGGGTTCAGCATTGAAGACAATTTAAACCACGTGAAAAGGGTCTGAATGACAAGGGAGGAGACAGCCAACAACTCCAGTTGCATTCTGTTAAGGCATGTTCATTTTATGATTGCCATCCACTGTCTAGCTACTGTATAATTTCTACTGCTTCATTGCTACTTCTCAAATTTTTCCTTTTTGTTTTCAAGGTGGCAAAGAAAAAAATACAGGAAGCATAGAAAGTACTCAAACCATGTATTCTAGGACCTCACCGTTTCCTTTCCATGGAAAAAGATGCTAGTAACTGATAATATACACAAAGAAAAAATCTATGTAATTTCACAATGAATTACACCTTGCATAGTAACAGGCATACAGAGATCATGTTTTACGAAGCCATCCACCTAATTATTTCATTTTTCATTCAGAAGGGCAGGTTTTGATAACATACCTGTCACTAATAGACACCAGAAAGTCTTTAGGAGTGGAAGAGAATAATTCATGATTTGCAATATCAAGCTGCTTTACTTGGACTGGTTCACAGAGCTCAATAACAAACCTTGAGGATAAAAAGGAAATAATTAAGCAAAGCACTTTGCCTTCCACAATTACAATCCTCAGACCTCTACTTTGTTACTGCATCCTTCACTATGTATAAAAAGAACACTACAAAAATGCCATACAACAAGGAGGAATCACTTGTTGCTCCCTTCAAAAATCGCTAGGGACACTTACCTGCAGATCTAGCTTATAACTCTAGCTAGCACCTTCTAGCTACAAAAGCTTCATCCCCCTTGTACTCAAAGCCAAAAAGTCACAGAACTAAAAACTAACGATAGCAAACATCATTTAAACCACACATGAAATACCAGTTAGTACATGGTAAATGCCAATCATGTGTCCTACAATTATTTGACAGCTGGGGAAAGAAACAAAAATCTTTACTTGAACACTCAGTGCTTTCTCTTCTGCAAGATTATAATTATGCAAACCCTACAAATACTAAAGTGTATAAAGTTATCCCCTTAAACTTACTTCTCAATACCAGACACAGAATTCTACAGGGGACGCAATAAACTGTCTATCACTAAATCTGTCACAGTTCCTTACGCACGTTTCAGGCAGACACACCAAGGTCAAGTCAGTCCCACAGGATACATACAGTCCCATCGTGACAGAAAACTATAGCCACTCCTATCGTACAAGCAAACCTCAATAACCTACCAGATTTTAGTACTGCAAGGATTTAGCATATAAAGGTCCATGTTTTCCATCAAAATAGCTGAAGTGCTCTGTATAAAGAAGAGAATTGGTATTTTAAATTGTATGGTAGATAACTAATGCAGCACCAAGGGCTTTCCCCCCCCCCCCTCCAAAAAATAAGTTCGATATTAGTTACATAGACAAATACCAAGTTTCATAACATTCTAAGCAAGATAATATATAGGAGACAGCATGCCATACCACTTCTGGGCAATCTACTACAATGAGCTACTTAATACAACTTTGTTCAATTTCTGTACTGAGTAGACTCTGCTCACCCTTCCAAATTAATTTGAAGACAAATTTCTCGATAACAATCTCTCTTAAAACAAGGGACATATCATTGTTTATGTTCAATTTTTGTAAAACAAAAATCACAATAAACCCAAACACAAAAATAAAAGATTACTTCAGAAATCAGTGTTCAGTTTTAAATTAGTGTACTTTGTACTACTACTTGCATAAGAGTAAACTGAAATAATGCACACTAATTATTAGTAAATGCTTACCTTCGCCTCTGGATTCGCTGCCAGAATTTTGGCACCGCACTCTACAGAGGCATAGTTATTTCTATTTTTCTGGACCTTTTTTGTGGAATGCTGTCCACCAACAGCAGAAGGGTGCATTGACTGACCTAGGAACAAGAAAATATTGCTACTATAACAAACCACACAAACAGTCTTGTCACTTTCGGGGAACTGCAGCTCACTGCTTTTATATAATAAATGCTATCAATTATGTAGTTCTAGTAGAAAAATGAAGTTCCAGGCTGCATTCCAAATTCAGTTTCACTATTCAAGTTTGAGCCAAGATGAAAGTGGTCTGTATTTAGACCAAACCCATGAATCCTGAACTTACTCTTTTCTTTCTCCACTTCCATGACTTTCTTCTTCCATTCATCAAATGTTGGAATGTCTCCGGGGTCCTTTGGAGTTATCACCGATGTAGGGTCAATTTCTCCTGTTTTCTTATAGTCTTTCTGCAAAAGGAAGAGCCACCGATTGTGAATATTTTTCAGCATCAACAATGAAAACAAAAATGAATTGACTAGCTTGCATTTGACTAAATGACCTCTAAAGGTCCCTTCCAACCCAAAACATTCTATGATTCTGATCCAGAATGCTTAAAAAAAGCATGCTCTCATTAAGTCAACAGCAGATACATCATTTACATCTATGTTAAAAACTTAGTGCCAAGGTACAAGGTAAGCTCACAAGCCAAACAACATGTAATCATTTCCTCCCAGAATTATAGATTCTTTCACTGAGATGTTGGTAATTTTGTGGCTAAACTAATACATTTTAAGTAAAACATAAGTATTCTGTCTCATAAAATGTCTGCTTTTTCTTCAAGTTTTTTGCTTCTCCTCCTCCTAAGGAGAAAAGGGTTCCCTTGTAGCAGAAATCTTCAAATATGAATGCTGATCATGACAGAATTCCAGAGGTCCCCTGGAGTTTCTGAACACCTCAGAGTTTAATGGTTTTTTGTTTAATGTTTAATGATCAAAATAATAATGTTTTGGACTTGCCTGACAAAGCAGTAACCCTTTTAAGTTAACCATATGCTGTACCATTTCAAGTCTTGACTTCTCTTTTGTACAAACAAATTTCCAGCACATCACCAGATGTGTGAAAAGCTTCTGCTAGACATATCAAGTGTAGGGGTTATTTTGTAGACAACTTTTTTTACAGGTAGTTTCCAGAATGACTACTTCATAGGTTGACATTTTCTCTGCACTTAAAGCACAAATTATTTCACATATAGTTCTATAGCTGAAAGTCCTCAAAAAAGAGCCAAACCCACATACCTGGACAAAAGTGGCAACAGAATTTTTCACATGACTACACTGCAACAAAACTTTAGATTTGGCATACCCAAAAATACAACCCCACATATTTTTAGAAATGAGAAGACCTAAAAAAACCCTGTAGCTTACTCTCCCAAGAAAGTTCAAGATATAAGATCCTCCTTGGACTATGATGGAAGTGGTACACCAAAAACCTGACTGAGTAAGCAATGCCAAATCATGCTCTTGCTTAACTACGACATCAGGCCAATGCCACAATTATTTAAATTGCAGTCTTTAAAGCATTAGCTTAAATAAAGAAAACCTTGGCTTTTTTTTAATAATCATTTGTTACAATTTGTTTGTAGTAAGTTCTTTAGAAGACTCTTTCCTGACTGCATGTAATTATTTTAAGGCACACTGTACACTGTTCAATCATCTTGGGAAAAAACTTCTTAGTTTGAAAGAGAGTCACACAAGTTATTAGTGACAGTTTAAATGTGATCCCAAAATAGTAAAAAATGGTATTGCCAAGGCCTTGGTCGTTCGTGACCTATTTAAAAAACATATGCTTTAGGACGGCAGTGTTAGGTTAACGGTTGGACTTGATGATCTTAAAGGTCTTTTCCAACCTAGATGATTCTATGATAAGTGTGTCACAGTAAGCACATAAAAGCAGTCACAAAGTTAGTGTAAAAACGTAAGATACCTGTCTAGCTAACTATCCCAACTTTAACAGTGACCAAATAAGATACGTAGGAAAGACTAAAAACCGCACCAAACATTTTGTATTTCCTCCAAGTGTCATCTTTGCCTCTAGCCACCTGCTTGCTACTCAGGAACTTCCTGACAGTCAAGATTCAACCCTCAGGTTTCTCTCCTACAAGCTTACCTGGACTGCACAATGCCACACCCATCCCCTTCCCCCCCCCGCCTTTCTTTTTTTTAAACCCATGTAAAAAAAATTCAGCATCCACAGCATCCTGCATGAAGTCCCAGCTTAACTATCTGTTACATGAAGAACATTTCTTCTGGATTCTGCTCCAAATACTTTTGTTTTATGTTATTTCCCAAGTATTTGAATAGACTTAGCTCAGGAAAACTGTTCTGCACCAATGAATCAACCTTGCTGCACTTTTCTTCTAGTTTATTATACCCTATTGATATGGCAATACCAGAACTGCACACAGTGCTCAAAATGTGAGGGCTGTGCATTTATACAGTGTCAATCAGAAAAATGATGGATATCACTCATCCGTAACAAAAGTGATAACCTAGCAGAGGTCGTTATGCTCTTGTGTGTACCAGGTGGATATCAGCACTGCTTACCTCCCTTTTTAAGTTCTCTGAGGCATTCAGAGCAGGTTTTTGCTCATCTGCCCCCTTTTCAGCTGCTGAAACTTTCGACTCAAACTCAGATTTTGTCTTCTTTCCCTTGCCATGTGAAGATGATATGTTCTCTATATGTTGACCTGCAAGGCTGAAAGTTTTAAGAGTATTAGGAACAAATAAAACAATCACATTTTCAACCATATGCAATCTTAAACACACACACACACACACAAATGTAGATAAGCAAGCACATGCAAATGTTTGTTGCAAGGCCAGGGCAGAAAAGAACAATTGCCTTTAAATTATTCAGACTCACAACCTACTTCAATACTCACCTCTCTGGTGGACTGACAAAAGAGGAAGGCTCACTCTGAGGGTCAGCCTCAAGTGTCCCACCAATATCACAGTCAGGTTCTGACTGCTCAGCTTCACTAGAGCTGACTACAGGGATATCAGCACGGGAATTTTCTATTGCACTGAAGGGAAAGAAATAACATGCTTTTTACCCTTCTGAATAACACAAGTAACCCTGCTAATCAACCACATAACTAAAGATATTTGAAAGTTTAAAAAAAAAAAAAAAATCAAGTCTCACAGAAATAATTAAGAGGAATAAAGTATGCTACACTTGTGGAACTGCATTCTCAGCTGTACCCATGCAAGAACAGAACTTCCTTTTCCAGCTTGTTTGTCCCAGCACAAACTCAGAGCTAGCTTCTCATCTTCCAGAACTCTCAAACATCTTACCAAACACTGCAATGGATAATTTTTCCCATCATCGCTACAAACTAAGAACAGCTTCACAGTTACCTGACTGCCAGCAATTTTATTTTCCCTTTCAACAAAGGAATCAAACATGAGACTGAGTTCCATCACTAAAAGCTCCTAATGTTTCCAAGTCAATGGACAGCAGTCAGAACTTGGCTGAAACTAGAGGAGAAAAGGGATGGCATAACAATATATAGGTAGAGCCAACCAGACTTCCTTTCCACTACATTTTTTTGCTAGTGTAATAAAAATGAGGTAAGCCAGCAGACCATTATCCAAGCTGCATAAACAGCCTGAACTAACTAATCTGCCTGCTGCTTTACTTCCCCTCTCCCAAGAGGACTGTACACACTGCATGAGACAAATCCTAAAGCAAAAAGTGAAAAGAAAGCCTCCCTATACGCTTCTTGGAATGTTAGAATGGGAGGGGAGAAGATGGAAAATAATCACTTCTGTGACTTTCCTCCCTTCTCCAGTACAGGGATGACTTTCATATTGATCTAGAAGGTTATAAGCTAGATTTAAGTAAAATTCTTTATTCTGTCTCCTAAACTTGAACATAAGCTTTTTTCAACATCAGCAGCTAACTAGGTTGATCCAATATCATGATATAAGAGCTGCAAAAACACGAACAGCACATCAGCAACTTAAAAGGGGATCTTTTTGGTTCTCCGACTGCTACAATCATCAACAGAAATAGCTGTAACAAACACAGGGAGCCAATTTTAGTACCTTTCATACAATAAAGTTCCCACAGTATAAACCAAAAAACTCAAAGGTATTGAAGACTTTTTGCTATGTAGCAAAATCTAATAAACACTAAGAATACAAGAATTTATTCACTACAAACAGGGAGTAGTTTCTCTGAACACCCCAAAACACACACATGTCTGAGATGCACACAGTTCAGCTCTTCATGTAAGACTTTAATGACTGAAGTAAGGCTGACCACTACACTGAAAATTAAAAAGCTCCACATATTCTTGATCTCAGTGAATAGAGGACAGTATGAGCAATTATCAACTGAATAAAATATGGGATGAGTATGAACTTAAAAATACCCTGATATCAGGGTGTACCTGACTGGCCTCAAGTAACTAATTCTGTCAGGTGAGTAGCACAAGCCTAAAAGCTGTAGCAGTCCCTCTCCTTTGGGTACTTTCATTTGTTACTAGCTTTGCCTTAATTTTCCAAGTTCATTACCAAGCTCACTCTGCATGGCAGCTGTCTTTACTTGCAGCCAGAAAAGGAGCTTAGATTATTTTTCAAGAAGTTTTCCCCAGATTAGGTCTGGATAGAAGAGCTACAATCAATGCTGTCCTAAAAAAGATTAATTACAAAAATAGTTTGGAATAAAATTACTTCCAGAATATTTTGACTAAGAGGTCTTCCTGGAATATCAGACCAGTAACACCAAAGGGAGCTGGAATTTGTTACACCAATGAGAATCAGCATCTAAAACAGGAAAAAAAAAAAAGATGTCTAAAGCTAACAAATGCAACTGAGTCTTTTTAAAGATCTTGTTTAACTATGGAGTTGGACTACAGCTGTTTTGGATATCAGAGTTAATGTGCACAAAAAAAGACCACTTATTACTATTTAAAGCTAAACTGAAGTTTGAAATAATGTATAAATACACATCTCACCTATACTTATTCTACCATTTCTTCCTGTAAATAGTACTAGTGTCAGAACTACCGCCAAGAATTAACTAATATCAGGTGTTCCAAAACAAGTTTCCATTTTCCTTTGTTTCATAGTTCAAGTCTTCAGAGTTCATCACACTAGTATTCCCCAACTATGACAGCAGGACTATTTTCAACAATTACAAGATACCAAGCTGAATGTTCAAAAGAAAATAAGAACCTGAATCTCTGTCTAAGACCTGACAGCAGTAGGACTTAATGTGTTACACAAATCAGTACAGTAGTCAACAAA
Organism: Egretta garzetta; assembly: GCF_000687185.1. Taxonomy (NCBI): domain Eukaryota; kingdom Metazoa; phylum Chordata; class Aves; order Pelecaniformes; family Ardeidae; genus Egretta; species Egretta garzetta. The sequence continues at coordinate 2,389,897 of NW_009260621.1, read as the reverse complement.
AGCTGAAACTTTCCTGAAAAGGAAACGTGCTGAAATTACACTCCAGTTTTGCTTTATAAAAGCTGTGAATTTGGGAAGCTTGATTTTCAAGTACCAAAAGGTGCTTAAGAATTAGCCCTAGCAGACTAGACAAGATCAGTCAGCAGACAAGATTTCCAGATCTTTTCTATAGTAAAGAAACTAAATTTAATAATTCAGAAAAAATGCATTCTTAAAAAAAAAAAACCACCAAAGAATAAAAATAGACTTCTCTTGGGGTATTAGATTTTTATCTACTGAAATGCTAGATCTTTATCAGTAGACAATCAGAAGACTGTATTTCCCTTAGCATACATTAAAAAGCCCAGGAAAACCTTGTGAAAGTACCTATAAGTATATACACATGAATTCCCATATTACAGTTCACAATTGATAGCACAGCATTCCACAAAAAAAGGTTAACAAAATTAAGCACATCAACTCTCGAAGACTGCCTGCAATATACTACTAAGTACCAGAATCACCAACTGTCTTGGTTGCGTTTATGCTAAAATTTGCTATTTCATCAGAAGTCTCTTAATAGCAGAACTTATTTAAAACTGATCTGGTTGCAAGTCCTAGAGTAAAATCCTGCAAAGTTCATCCTTTAATGAAAGCAGAGGCCATCACTGAAGCAGCCTTGATGCTTGTTATCACAGATGTGAAAGCACATTTGTGAAGGGCAGAAATACTAATGGTTAAGACCTGAGGGCTTTTACAGTACGGATTATCTAGCACATAAAAGACACTGGATTTTTTTCTGTCAAAGCAGCATCTTAGAAACTGATAATGGCAATGCTATGACACTTCAGGCAAGTACACAACTCTTAATCCGCACACTAAGTGATGGCATATTCCATTAGCACTGACACCATAAACCAAGTATAACAAAAGAATGATGCGTGGCAGTCTAGTCTTATCCCTGCTAAACCTGAAGAGGTAACCCTTTTAGCATCAGAGTAAGTGATACTGTCTCAAAGACAGAACAATAAAATAAAAAAGCTTACTCAGGCTGCGAGACCGGAGGTATCTCTGAGGTAGGTGAACTGGAAATGTTTTCAGTGCTTGCAACTATGCTAGACGAAGCTTCGTTTAAATCTACTGAAGGTGGAGTCTCAACTTCAGGCTGGCTTGCTTCACTTATTTCTGTAGTCTGTGAAAACATTACGGATGAACATACATTTTTCAAAACTTTAACAGGAAAAGCATTCATACAGTAACATCTAGTATGGAGTTTTAACAGTTCAGTAGTTTAGATTTCTGTCATCAGTGAACCTGAAAACCAGACAGCAAGACAGTTAAGAAATAAATTTTCTTTCTTCATAAACCTAGGTGGTATTCACTGCCACCCTGGGGTAGTCACAACACTCTTCCATAGTCTGCAATAATAATGTAAAAATACTAATTGAAAGAGGCATGTGCAATAGCTTCCTCAACCACACATCTCTTTATAGAGACACCCACAAGAAAACAAGCTTTAATGTTTCAACAATTGAAATAAACAGTTCTATTTGCATGCTCCATTATAATAAAATGTACATTCATTATTTTCATCCTAAGCTTAATTTTAGGGAAAGCTTTCAATTTTATCACTGCAATGGAGGTCCAAAATTATTTGTAAGTCTATTCCATGTTGTAACTGAACAAAGATAAATTGCTTATCACTTCCGAGAGTCTAGTAGTCTTATTTATTCTGGTTCTTTGGTTTCACAAGCCATCACACAGCATAATCAAAATAAGGATTTCTGAATCTGGAAGAGTACATAACCACTGAAACAGGTCAGATTAACTCTCGCAGCAATAGTATTAAACAATGCTAAATACTATTAATACTATTAAACAAGAGCGTCTTGTCAATAGCTGGATTAGTCCAAGTCATCTAACTGAACATGAAGAGGTCTAGCATGTTTTACTATGGAATTACAGATCTAAACCACATAATATATATTCAGAAGTATGTCAAACATATGTTGTTTGGTAATCTACAGAACCCAAAAATACATATCAAATAAATAATCTGTAACAGTGGGCTTTTTAACATTTCACATGCACTCACTTAATGTTATCAATGGCAAAGGAAATGAAACTGACAGAAGCCAGGAAGGATCAAAGCTAAAATGGACTGCTACAATCACCAAGTCTTATCTATATAAAAGGCCTCAGTGGAAAGTTTTTTTAGGTTTTATTTATAAATAGAAATCCATACCTATAACATCGAATTTTAATTTATCTTGGAAATATTTATTTAGTCAGTACCCACAAATATTAAATTAGTCTTCTTATTACTTATGCACATGGGAAATGCAAGATCTGTTACCTCACGTTTTCTCCTTCATCAGAAACATAAGCCTAACAGCAACCCTATGTGAAATGCGATAGATGGTTACTATGAGCTTTAGATAATGAAAACAAAAGACACTGAAATCCAAGAAGCTTTTGAAGACTGTATGGAGACAGCAAAAGAAATTAAAGTCTTGCCTGGTCAGATTTTTTGAAGTTGTCGAGTAGCTCTTCAGTAGAGTAACTCCATGTATTTGAGTCTGAATGCTCAGACTCCAGTCTGGGACCAGCCTCTTCCCTCTAGTATATTAAAGATAAAACAACAGTAATTATGCAGTAACACAGGACTATTTTAGTAGAGGAGTTACCTTTGGTACAGACTTTGAATAATACTACCTTTCCAACCACCAAAATATCAACGAGGAGTTAAGGTACATGAATCTTCAGAGCCACTGCCCACATATATTTAAAATCTTATCTGTACAAAGACCACAGCAAGACCATTCATTTAAATCTTCACATGAAAGACCATTTTAGTATTGTCTTAAATTGTTCAGTTTGCGTGCTAAGGAAAGTTAACCATTCTGCTGTGACTTCCCATGTTGACAAATCCTCCTATCTCTGTGCTGCCCAAAATGGGGGGGGGGGATCCTAAAAAGACTTGCAACAGACCATTAAAAAAACCAGTAATCGGCATGATTCACTTACAGCAGTCTCATTGGCAGAACCAGTCTCATCTGCTGTAACCTTTTAAAGCAACTTTCTCTTTTACAACTAAAGATTTACAATCAAGTGCAGTGAATTTACAAAGTGAAAAAAATAGACTTGAGGAAAAAAAGTTTTGAAACCACCAGACTGTAGAATTAACAAGAATTTACTTGCCCCTCATTTTTTTTTTAAACTTGTAACTACAACACATGCAAGTTATTTTTGAGCACTTTACAATAAAGCAAGAAATCAGGTAGAAATTTACACCCCCCTTGTTTTGTAAGGGCTATCTAAAATCCCGTGGTCAAACACTGGAAATGCTAGCGTTCAGGTCCAAAATGGACTGCTGTGCTACACAAGATTACATGATCATATTAATTTGAGAGAATGAAGGCACACACTGGAAGAGCAGGAAGTACAAATTTGAGCAGGCGAATCTTAAAAGACAACAGCTAAGCAACATTTTCCCCCAAATATTATTAGCTCACATCCTAGTCCCTAAGATTAAATAGCATCAATGCCTCGAAGGGACATCTGATGTAAGGAAAAGTGATCAAGGGCTGCAAGACTGCTCTTTTTGAGCATAACATCACCAGCAGCCTAGTTAGGAGTAATAGCTACATGCTTAAGATTTCTCATACACCCAAGATATTTTTCTTTAATGAGTAAAAAGTATGGCATACTTCACATCTTTGGTTTTAAGTTGAGCAATCTGCTTAACAATGCAACAGTGCAACTAGAATGAAGGGAAGAATGCCGCAAAAGAGTAAAAAAAAACATACACCGGTGGCTCCTCAGCCTCAAAGCTTACTTAATCTTTCCAGTTTTGTTACATCAACCATTAAACTTGCACAGGACTTTTTTCAGGCAGCCAAAGAATAGGAATGAATGCTATTTGGCTGCACAAGCTGGCAAAAAATACAGCTACCCTAGCCATTGAAATGCTTAAGAAACCTACAATATTTAATGGTTGGGTTTTGGTTTTTTGGGTTTTTTTTCTGGTCAGCCAGCTCTTCACTCAACTAGAATGCTCAACACACATTTTTCCAGGTTTGATGTGGCACCTAAAAGTTTTCTTGGAGTGAGGACCACGATTAGCACTACTGCTGACTGATGGAGGCAATGGGAAGACTAGTAACATCAATAGTACCATGCTTATCACAGGACTGATTCTCTACCTGTGTAAATAAATAAATGAAATTACAGTGACTTTCTGATATAACTCAACTGCTTGGGAACTCACTATAAAATTGCAATATGCAGAAACTTGTAATGAGCTAATCCGGGTGGGATAATTACACTCACTAACCTAAAGTGCCGAGTAATATAAATATGAAATGGTGAGAATCTTGTTTATTAGCATTTCACATGTGTATCTTAGCTTTGTTAATTTTTATCAAATAGGAAGAAAACAAACTGATAGACACTGACTTAATAAAACAATCTTAAATCTTCTATTTAGGATAGCAATCATTTGTGCACTATATTTTTAACACAACACAGATGCAACCGGCATACCGTGGCCTAGACTTATCCAGGCCATCACCTCTTATCGTGGTCTCTACAGAGCCACATACTATCCCTGATGACCGCTTCTTGTAACATCTTGCACCCAAATAAAAAAACCTGAGCCACCATTACTAGGTTTATTATTTGTTCCCCCGCCTCTGAAAACTGTCCAGCTGTATGTCTCAGAATAGTAACAAACTTGAAGTAAAGGAAAACAAAAACTTGGGAAGGTAACATCATGGTTCACAGAATGACTGAGTACATTAAACATTCCGGCCAAGAAGACTATGAATCAAGGTGTATGAATCAATTTTTTATTTAATATCAAGTCAGACTTAGCAGCTAATTAACATAATTTATTCAGCATACCTTTTCCTGGACATTTTCATCATCATTTGCCAGGGCACAAGCATCACCTGAAGCATATTGCACTGCTGATGAAAGACTGTCTTTACAAAAAACATGCCAAATAGGAAGCCTATTTAAAAAAAGAGAAAAAGAACGTCAAAGTCTTGATTTAAAATGAAAAAACAATATTTTAAAATTCCCTCAGCATCGTCTCCCTCAACCTTTTTTCAGTTGTTCCCATGAGGTGCCTAAAAAATAAAAATATACATGTGCAGTTAATTCATCAAAACTATTGGAGGACTTGACTATAACAGGAAACACATTACAAATTTACTACTTCCACAAGACAAAAGTATCAGCAAAACGGTTATTGGGGTGATACCACATCACAAAGTGGAAGCTGACACAAACTAGTTAAGCCACTGCAAGTTAGAAAGAATTTGAATCAACTATATCCTTCGTCATATAGTAATGGGCTATCTTTAGCAATGATTATTACTAAGCAAAAACTGAAGCCACAGATTAAAAAAACAATTAAGCTCCTTATTTCCCTGTACAGATCATACCTGAGAAAATTCTGTATGGTCAGCATCATCACGCACATTTAAGAGAATTAGAGAAAATAAGTATATTAAACAAAAGGCCCATGCAAAAACCAATGAAAATGTAGAGACAAATGGCAAACCAGGTGCTGGCTTTAGCTAAAACCTCCATAGAGATTTGTTTTGTGCTTTCAGTCCTGAACAATTTTGCTTCTCAGTAGAAAAGGATTTATTTCTGTAGGAAAACAGCCAACGTATATAGGAACACTTGCATTAGAACAGAATCTTTTGTTTCTTATAGTGCGTGGCCCCTTCACACCCTAGATAACATCTGTACAGCAAACCACTAGGCTTGGAGGCCCAAAGGTCTTCATGCAGACTTGAGTAAGTCCAGCAAAATGCTATACAAATTGAACTGTTAGTGGAGTTTTAAACTATAATTTAACATCAGAGTCACCTGCCACTTTAAAGACAAACACTTTTCCAGGAAATACTGTTTACATGACAGCCAGGTGATCATTATGACCCTGTGTGGATTCACACAAACAAACATCACTCTGCACCCTGAGAAAAGGGCCTCATCCTCCTAAGAGGAGACAGGTCTATAGCAGATCCTTTAAGCATACAAGAAATCTGGATACAGCAACCTGCTTGACATAAGTTTTGAAAACTAAAACATAGCCTTAACAGGCAGTCATAACCGTAATAATATTAGGTCAGAGTTTGCTTACACAACTGGGATCAGTCTAGTGTTTAGAATTTGAATTACCACCTGTCTTAAAAACTTGAAGATCACCTTTATTGGAAAATATACAGCGTAGGTTCCTCCACTGAGAAGGAAGCCATGCCACATCAGATCACAGTCAGGCACTAAATTTTAAAAACAGTTCCATACATATACCTATACACACACAAATACATACATACCTATACACACAGAGGGAGCACTAATTCTCCAAGTTGCAGGCAATCACAAAATTGGGCTTTTGTTGTAGAGCTATAAACCTATTGCTCCTCTTCCACCCACGCCAGCAGGGTGGGTTAGCAAGGCACTAGCCACTCCAAATCCAGGTCTCTTACCACCACCAAGAACAGCGGATGAGGAACTTGTGGGATCTGACATACTTATCCTGGAGGTGGACAAATAAGGTGTCCCAGGTCTGCCTTAGCCTCACCGCACCTCAGTAATTTCTCTTATCTTTGAGGTAAAAGTTTTCCTCTAAACTAAACAGAAGCCCTCCAGTCAAGCAGCAGCAGCTGCAGTTAAACTGGAAACAAAAGCACTGAATATAAGGGTATGAAATCACTTAGACCCACATATTGCAGTGGCTACAAAGCCTCACATCTGTTAAGTTGAAAATTAGATGTATGCATTCTCACAGGTCTTAAGATTCCCATCCCATCATTTAGTTACTTGTTTGTATTGTTTTCCACTGAATCTCTCTCTTATCCTAAGCACAGGATGTACGTTTAAGGGGTGAAATGAAATGTCACCAGACTTTTACAGCCTTACTTCTTAGCTCTCACTTGGAAAAACTAGCGACACAAATACTTAGAGCTATTTATTTTTCTGAAGAGTGTTTTCAAATCATTTCATGGAGATATTTTCTCATCCTCTTAATTCCAGTACCTCTGGTCTCTCCTTCCAGCTATGACTCCCTGGTTCTTCACAAAAATACAAGAGAAAGATAAAAACTATACAGAACCTACTGTAGCACATTCCACCCCTTTATTACAAATGCACATAAATATGTTATTTCCCATTTTGCTTACACTAAGGGGGGAATCTTCAGTGAGCCGTACAGAGCAACATTAAGTCCCTTAATGTAGAAAAGGAAAGATATCATTGACTGTAAATCAGCATTTTAAAACACAAGGTGTATTTTCATAACCGCATTAATAACTACTTTAGCACTTGCAGTCACGAAAAGCACTTAACACAAAAGGCATACATTTCTTGCCTTGATATATTGATACTTTTAATGCAACAAACCATGCTTTATTAGAGCATGAATGCAGCTTTTAGAAGAATGTAGTTTGCTAGCTCACAGATTTAAGCTATTCTGACATAATCTGTGTCCGATATCAGATTTGCTCATTTTCAGAAATTCTTCTCAGTCTACTCCCTTACTCGAACATGATGCCTCAAATCTCCCAAGAGCCCTCTAAGCAAGGGAGGGGAACTGAGACTTCATTTTGCATATGCATGTACCCACAGAAAAACCTCAGCCCTGCTGCAGCAGAGGATGCAGCAAGCAGGGTACACCATTCAACTGCTGCCATCAAGCTCTGACAGAGCATTAAGAACACAAATCCACAGAATGCAAGGCCACGTGAGGCCAGCCATTCTATGAGAAGTCAAATTAATTACCTTATCAGGACCACCACTACCCTTCTTTTCTTGTCTTTCTGCATTCTGCATATTCATTTAACAGGCTTCTTTAGCTACAGGCTGATAAATTATATAGTCCATAATAAAAAAAATTGCCAAATGGCATAGCACCTCTGTTAAGCGTCTCTCTGTATGCAGAAAGACAACAAACGTTAAAAACTAAGTGTTCATTTACCGAGAACAGAATTCCCTTTGAGTTTAGTAAACTTGCACAGTACATCCAGTGAAAGCACAGCAGCTTCTGCATCCTTTCCTTTCTCACGACAAGAGCGTACTATTTTAATGCCAACTTGAAAGCAAGCAGACCTAATGCCCAAACAGTACTGGAGATTAGTCACTAGATGTACTGTCTCAGGTACAAGATATATCTTCAAATGACCTAACATTGTAGAAATACTTCAAGAGATTGTTCCAGTTAGTGACTTACATCGATGCAGAAGTTTTCAATAGTTCCATTTTTACTAAGCATGACTCAAAATAGCAGCTGCTATTAAATCTCATAAAGAACAAAGAAACTTAAGTATGAGTCTTTCAGTATCATCATTAATGTAGTTTAGAAGCTATTTTCTCTAATATGCCATGATTTTTTCAGCTTGATATGCACAAACCCAAAAGCAAAAGGTGCAAGCCCAGGCACAGAAAGGGCGGGGGAAAGGAATCTTTACTCTTCACAGGGCAGGCACATGCTGCTGTTCTCTACTGAGGCAGAAAGTCTGCTCACCCCTATCTGAATGGTACGGTACCCTTATTGCTATATGAATTGGCTGTGGTCTACTGATGGCTGTTAGCCTTTTGAAAAGGAACACACTGAAACTCAAAAGTGCAGGTGGTTTTGAAATTCCAGTGTAGGTTTCATGTGAAAGACTGTCCAGTTCTAATTTGGCTCAAACTCTTTAAGTGATTGTGCAGGAGGCTGCAGAAGACTACCAGAGATAATGTAGCTATTGATAACTGTTTTGACAAGCGTAAAAATCAAGAAAGTAAACAACTAGTAAGAAAAAAACCAATCCTACAAGTCACAGCTGACAAAAATCCAAATTAGCAAAATCTGAAGGCAACAGCAGTTTTTCCACAATTTGATCTTCCCAGAGAAAAACAGCCTAAGCTTTCCTTTCCAAAGACTTCATACAAAACCACTGACACTCACAGAAGATTCAGTTCAAACACATCTGTCCTCTAAATGATTTGAGAGTTTTCTTAAATTCTCCCCAAACAAGACCTATTTCTGGACACTGGAGAGTGAAGTTGTTCAAAACAGTTTACAGTTGACACCTGCGAGACAGTAATTTGAAGCAAAGGGAAAGCAAAAGGAAGCGATCGCCAGTGTACCGATTACCAAGCTCTCCTTGAATGCACAAGGAACAGTCTCTCTCTGGGACCATCACTGACATTTTCTGCACCTCTCAGGGGGTTGTATTACCAACAGGTGCAGATGCGCCAGTGCCCAACAGCTAAGAGGCAGAATGAAGATTTTGCTGTCCCTGCCATGTGACACTTCTCTACTGGAAATATTCACAGGATCAGTTCAGAATAGGCCCCTGCAAGTGAAGGCAGGAGTGTTTGGATCTAGGGGGCAGAGAGCTGGCAGAGCAGACCTATGAATGGGGGAGAGGTAACAATTTATGGGTTGAACCTTACCTTCTTGATTACAGAATAATGTATCTTGGATTAATCAGGTAAAAAAATGAGAGAAGTTGTGAAAGGGCGAGGAAGGCAGGAAAGTATCTTTTGCTTTGAACGAATCCTGCAGGTCTGTGACTGCGATCACTAGCCTATCACTAGTCAAAGAGAAAGAAGGCTCTGTAAGAATAGGGAGCTCAGCAGATCCACAGACTCTCAAGTCAGCAGTAATCTCCCTTCCAGCCACTGGTAACATGGAAAAAAACAGCAAAAGGAAAGACCATTCAGTCTCTCCCCAGTAACTTAGTGGAATCCATCCTTCTCTCAGAACCGTTCATCAAGTAGGACTTGCATTTAAAAGGGTCCACAGAACAAAGTAAAAATTAAGATTGGGCTTTTAGGACAGCAACATTATTTCAACCAGTTGGAGGAAAGCTATCTGCAAGGCACTGACTCCTTTATCACAATCTCCTCAGACACAACACTCATTTCTGCATGTGAAGTGGAAGTAAGTGTTGATAAATGCAATGAAGAACCATTCATCTTCCTTAATGCTGGTTGAAAAACAAAACAAAACTCACACCATTCATTTAAAAGCCATTTATTACTACAGAAGAGCAGCGTGCATTACTAGGATAAAAGATTCATCGTAGCTTTTAAAATTAAGGCAGATAAAACCTGAAGACTAAGATCTACTGATCTAGACTAAGCAAGGATGCTGCCAGCAAGGCACTGATACCATCTCATTTCCTACCACTATCTACTAACTTAATTCATGTGCTAAAAAAATACACCAAAACAACTGAAATTGGAGCTTTTTTTTGCAAATACTTTATGAATTTATTGTATTTTGCAATTAATTTAGGTTTTTAACATCTCTCCCACTCTTTGCAAAGAATGTGCTCTCCAAACTGTCTCCTAACTGGAATGCGACACAAAAAAAAGACAATCACTTCCCTTATTCAGAAAAGCCTAATACAAAGATACTTCTGACAGTACTGAACTTCATAGCTGCAGACAATGAGATTCCAACCATCAGTTTAAAATACTGCTTTCAGCATTTAAAATGCATTTGCCTGCAAAGACTGAAACAAAGTTACGGTTGCACCATATACTTTATCAAATTTAACTGATTTACTGCTGGAAGGGCTAGTCCTGCATCCCATTTTCAACCACACATTTCTCTGCACCCCCTGACCTGATCTTGTGATTGTGGACACATGCCATAACTTCTGATGGGGGAAAAGAAAGTTAGCTTTGAGCTACTGTATACTCAGATATAAAAATCCAAGAAGATAGAGGGAGAACATACCATGACTGTCCACTGTTTTCCTAAGTTAAACAATGGAAATCAAGGCCAAGGACTACAAGCAGAAAACCTCTTCACTCCTTTCTTACAGTGTTACCAGTATTTCTCTCATCCTTTCTTAGAAAATGCTTGCTAACAGCCACCCTCACAGCACTATAATTGTATATTGTTTTGATGCAGTGCCCATAATAGACAACAGCCTATATTAGATGCATGCTGCAAAGTAACACATACCTCACTCCTTTCTTGCAAGGAGTATCCAGGCACCCTGTTTCAAAGTCTCAAACCCTGGCCCTCAACAGGTGTCCCTTTGGAAGTCTCAAAGGAACAGGCAGTTCCTAGTGATTCTTGGTAACAGACTTCCACACTGAAGACTGCAGCTTAAGAGAATCTCCCTGCATTGTCAAACCCTAGTTATTACCTTTAATGCAAGAGTTTGGGGAAAAGAACACATTCTGAAAAAAATGCAACAAAACCTGATACTGACTACAAAGACTACAGGAAAATAGTGGAATAGCCATGAACAGTGATTAAACTTTAAGGCCCTTAGTAGTGTAGTAATGTCTAACTTACAAATCTTTGAATATTTCTCTCATCACTTAAATTCATAAGCTTGTCTACACGGGCACGATACTGCAGATCTGCTACAAGTAGGCTCAGAATCATCATCAGCTGCTTTGCACCAACTCCCCATGCTTAAAACTCACTGTCACAGCTTAACAAGGAGTGGAATTTTAGCATAAATTTAGCAACATGAATTTTGCCCTAGATCATTGTAAAGCTGCTATCACCTAACTCCCAGACATTTTATAATGCATTTTTAATAGACTTCTGACCTTTAAAGGACTTCAACAGTATCTCAATTGCCATTTTAAAATTCATCCAACCCAAGAAGGCTCCTTTGAGCACCTAAGCTAATTTTGAACTGTTGGAACCTTAAACTGGATTGGAGTATCAGTACAAGTCATTTATACCAGTATTTTCACTCACCCAAGCAAAACTTCTTTGTGCTAGCTTTGGGATCAGTCTGTCTGGTATACCAGCTCAGTATTTTCACCAAGAATTACAAGAAAATTTTTAGACTTGCTGTTCTATTTTACCCTGCTCTCAGCCAAAAGTTTTCATGCTCAGAAATAACACACTCTTCAGGCAGAGGGCTGTTAGCACCTCCAAGTGTTAACTTTAAAGGACACTGCACATCCTCCCTTTGAAAGAAGCACAGGCTTTACCAAAAGCTAGATTAGTGATGAAAACTAAAGACAAGAAAAGCAAAAAAGCCAAAAATACCCACAGTGATAAGAACATTAAAGTGAAAAAGAACTAATAAGAGGTTAAAGAAAGACCTTTCAGAAAAAGTTGAACTTGAGTGCTGGAATATGTCACATCTCATTGCAACAGGCAGGGTCATACATCAACACAGCAACCTCATGACAGGGCACACGCCACTTTAGTACACCACTTGCATAGCAAAAAACAAATTTGAAGTTTCTAGGACAAATCTTTTAGAAGATACTGCATGAAAGCACTTCGCTGATTTTCAAATAATTTTAGAAGGTAAATATTCAATAATTGATTGAGCCAAGCATTTGTTTTGCTTGACACCAGAGAGTCCCTGCTTGCATACAGCACTTTCAACTTGAGCAGTCTGTAAACTAGGCATATTCATAATCGATTTTTAAGAGCCCAAGAGTTCCAAAAGCAGCTTTTGTCCCAGTCTTAACTACAGAGAAAAGACATTTCCAAACAAGATACTCCATACCTAGGAACATACTCTTCATTCTGAAATCTGATGCCTGGAACAAAAGGCTTGATTATATGAAGAGTGCCCAGAGAACTTCATTTCTTCCTGCCATAAAATGCACACGCAGAGCGCTTATTTTAGTATCAGCCTTCTGAACAGATTTAAGTAACTACATAAGAGGAGAATCACCAGGTAAAATTCTAAGCCCCAGCACAAGCGAGTTACACTAGCAGTTCTATCCAGATCATTAGGGCAGTCTCCTGCAAACATGATTCTCTACTGAAAACAGGATTTCTACAATAAGAGGGGTGTTACACTGGAACACAAGCCTCCCCCAACTTTCTCACTCAACACCTTTCTGTTATTAACAGATGCAAGCTCAAGGTTTAAGCCAAAAGTCAGGGCCGATAGACATTCAATTAGCAAAACCTCTACTGCTGTGATGTCTAAACTGGCTTGTATAGCTCTTGCCTGTGCAGGACAGGAGCGGCAAAATAAACACCAGTGATGTTATCACACTGCCAATATAGCACTGTTTTTTCAGAGCTCCTCTTGCATTACAGAAGCTCTAAACAAGCACACCTTCAAAAACGTAGAAGACTAATGCAAAACAAAACTGGAAATATTTTCTCTCATTAAAATTCACATAAATGTTTGCATTTGATGTTCTAGGGAAGAATACAAAGCAATATCAAAATCTACCCACTTCCAATGTATTTGTACCTAGGCATTATTCCTACCTAGGCCATTGACCCAGTCTGACCTTTACAATTTTCAGGGTACACTCTCATTATGGATTTCCAAGTCAGAGCTACTAGACTAGGGTTTTTCCATCAGAAACAGCACATCTTGCTGCCCAGTCACTTTGATACAAGCCTTACTTTACTGAAGCAGCATACTCACAATGTAACTTCAACTAAAGAATCCTGATGGGCACATACACTTAATCCCCACCATCCTTCTACTCATAGTTGTAAACCCAAGGATGATAAAAGAGTTCATAAAAGCTAAGTAGATCAGGACATGCATACCTTATCTATCTGTATACCTTTCTGGGATAGAATGAATCATACAAAGACAAATTAGTGTATGCATGACTTCTTTACTAAACTCAGAGCTAACACTTTGAAAGTGCAACTTATGGCAGGCAAAAGGTGACATCGGAACAATTTATACAGGTTACTGTCCAAACAACTGTCACAGCTAGTCTCAATTCAGATAGTACTAGTATCCCTATAAGCTTCTAAATCTACTCCACTTATTCAGCTATGTATATCGTCAAAACTGTGAAGCACTACAAGTTTTAAAACTATTTTTTACATTACAATCATCCACACAAAGGGATTAACTAAAGCATTAAAAAAAAAACCCACCTTTCTAAATTCAGGACAACAGGAGTCATTTGTCACATACAGTCAAAGCTCCAGTCTGCACAGATGTGTATTATTTTTAGAGCACTACATTCCTAAGCCTTACCTCCATCAAAAGTATTTCTTCCAAACTATGCAGCTATCCCACTTGGGTATTGGGTTTCTGTGGCAAGGTTTTGGGAGGGGGGTGGGCGAGTGTACAAGGGTGGCTTCTGTGAGAAGCTGCTAGAAGCTTCACCTATGTCCAACAGAGCCAAAGCCAGACGGTTCCCAAGCGGACTCACTGCTGGCCAAGGCCAAGCCTATCAGTGACAGTGTCACACCTCTGGGATAATGCACTTAAGGGTTAAAGAAACCCCAGCAAAACTGCAGCCAGAGAGAGGAGGGAGAGGAACAGCCCTGCAGACACCCAGGTCAGTGCAGAAGGAGGTGGAGGAGGTGCTCTGGGCACTGGAACAGAGATTCCCCTGCAGTCCCTGGTGAAGACCAGGCTAAGGCAGGCTGTCCCCCTGCAGACCATGGAGGCTAACGAGGGAGCAGATCTCCACCTGCAGCCCAGGGAAGACCCCACACTGGAGCAGGTGGATGCCCAAAGCAAGCTGTGACCCCATGGGAAGCCTGCACTGGAGCAGGCGCCTGGCAGGGCCTGTGCGTGCATGCATGCAGAGAGGAGCCCAGGCTGGAGCAGGTTTGCTGGCAGGGCTCATGACCCCATGGGGGAGCCATGCTGGAGCAGCCTGCTCCTGAAGGACTGCACCCCGTGGAAGGGACCCATGCTAGAGCAGTTTGTGAAGAACTGCAGCCCCTGGGAAAGACTCGCACTGGAGAATTTCATGGAGGACTGTCTCCTGTGGGAGGGACTCTATGCTGGGGAAGAGCATGAGGAGTCATCCCTCTGAGGAGGAAGGAGCAACAGAGACAACATGTGATGAACTGACCGTAACCCCCATCCCCCCTGCACTGCTCGGGGGGAGGAGATAGAGAAAATCAGGAGTGAAGTTAAGCCCAGGAAGAAGGGAGGGTTGGGGGGAAGGTGTTTTTAAGATTTTGTTTTATTTCTCATTACCCTACTCTGATTTGATTGGTAATAAATTAAACTGATTTCCCCAAGTCAAATCTGTTTTGCCCATGATGGTAATTGGTGAATGATCTCTCCCTGTCCGTATGTTGACCCACGAGCCTTTCATTATATTTTCTCTCCCCTGTCCAGCTGAGGAGGGGAGTGACAGAGCAGCTTGGTGGGCACCTGGCATCCAGTCAGGGTCAACCCACCACACCTTGGGAACACCTCCACTGGCTCAGAACTGTCAGAGAGTTGTGTTTGTTCCATGCGAGGTTTACTTCAGAAAGCCTCAAGTACCAGTAACTCTGATCCTGCACTCCCAAAGAGCACTGCATTGCCTTATTGAAAAGACACCGGCTAACAAATCCCTCAACTCAAGCTTCTGGGGTTTCTGTACATATCCTAATACACAGTCACATTTTTAACTTACAGGATAAGATGTTTTTTAAACAGTTTCCAGTTAAACTGTTAAATCAATCTTTTTTTCTCTCCACTTGATTTTTACCAATTGATATTTCTCCATTGGACCAACTTCTTTAGGCAAGCTTTAAAATGCATGATGGGAGATAAAAAAAATCCTATTTTAAGCTTAGCATCAAAGAAAGAAGCAGCTGTCTATCCAGAAATAAAACAAAGCCCAGATTTAAAAAAAAGTCCAAGTAGCCCATGAGTATTCTTTCAGCATTTCTGTTTTGTCTTGTGTTTTTTTTCCCCCTGCTTTTTTCAGTTTTAATTTGATCATCTGTTGACCACTATGTTCATCTCTAAGAAAAGAGCTTCTCCTTTGAAGATTACATTTAAAGACAACTAAATTTAAAAAGCCAACATTTATTACACATGCCAACATTTATAATACAAAGCCTTCCATTTACTATTTAAAGTTTCTTAACTGCTTATGTGAACCAAGTTCCTGATTTTCTTTTTAGGAAAAAGTTAAATACATCACAACTTATCATGTTATATAGTCCAGCAACAAGGCAGGGATTAAGAGACTTCAAGACCTTCTAATTACAAATTTGACATGGCTACTGAAATTAAAGCAAGCCGCAATACCATCCCGCAAACAGAGGATTTGAAATTCTTTAATGTGAATTTATGTTTGGACAACAGAGTCTAGGGAGCTACAGTCATAACCCTCCTAACATCTACATTAATCTACTGGCTCTTTCATCAAAAGTAGCCAGAGTGAGCAGTCTGATTATTATTTTTGTTTTTAAATAGCAAATGGTTTGGGATACTCTAGTGCAAGCTCCGAGTTCAGTTAAGACACTGCTTGAAAGAGTAAGAAAAAACCTCAGTTCAATTTTTCTGCTAAACATACCCAAGATGAACACAGAAGTTGTCTGAGCTTTACAGAACAAGTATATTATTTCAACAAGTTAGCTGAACATGATATTCTTTTAGCAAAATGGACTAGGTGCCTGAACTTTTTCTTAAACCAAACAGATTCATTAAAACAGCAGACTAAAAATATAACAATTACTCTGACTATATATATACTCTGACATATATCTATCATTAAGTGAACACCACCTTTGTAAACAAATTACCCGGAGGCAGAAACAGGTTATCAGCCTTCAAGATGCAGTAAGAAACAAAAACTGTCTTCCTAATAAGAATCCTAACAAGTAGAACCTTCTGTGAGAAAAACCTTCATTGTCCAACAAGTAAAGGAAGAGTTGTCTGGAGACAGTTACGTCAGGTTCACAGCTCAGTTAGCCTACATGGCTTAGGAGCTTTTTGTTAAAATTTTTGCTGAACATAAAGACAGCAACAGTTTTCATGCACTTTTTAGACTCACTGTTTTGTCTCCTAAAAATAAAAATGTGATGACACGAGCCAAATTTGCTCCAGGATTGTCCAAACCCAGTAATGCGAGTCTCAGCGCCAGACTTGCAACTGATTCTGTACAGGGAGATGCCCGGGCTCCCCCTTCTTCATCCAACTAGCATCAACTGTGACACAACCCAGAATTTCAAGACTATTTCAATTTTTTCTTTTTTTTTTTTTTAACAGACTATTTCAACAATTTACAGGAAATGTATTAAAATGATACACCAGATACACAGTTATCTCTAACAACTGCTGCTGTTCAATTTCCAATATTTGCAGTTTGCTGTTCAAACTGGCTAGAGTTTCTCCAACGGTGAGTCACAGAGTTCAAAGGAGGCCAAAGTTTAAGCAGCTTAGAACTTACCATACAGAAGTATATTCCCCTAATATTTGTGTTCTAATAAAAATCGTGTTTTAAGGAAGTTTGAAAACAAAGTAAACAGAAGATGCTGGACCAAGGGATAGCTAAGGTAATCACTACAAAAAATACTCTCAAAGACATAATGAATGCAAAAACAAAAGGGCTGGTTGGCTTTCATTTAACATGACTCCAGCCAGCCACAGAAAATCTGTTTCAAGAATAAGGCGTCGTGCTCTGTCAAGAGAACACAGCCAAAGTTCAGCCTGAAATTGGGAAAGCAAGCCAGCTGTGCAATTAAAAGCACAGAGCAGCAACAAAATACATAGATAAATGTACAGCGTAACTTTGAACCCCTGGTAGTTGAGGACTAACTCAACACCTGACACCGCTTGTTTTCACGAAGGCAGCAAATGACTATTGCTCACAGCAGCGGGAATTACCCTCCCAAAAGCTGCTCCTTGCCGTCCCCTTAATGCAACACCGTATGCTGCCAGCACGGTAACACATTATTGTTTTTCCAAAGGGAAGCACCTTTCTTTCCCTCACGCCACCATCCCTACTTCCACCTCCCGCTCCGCGCATCCCGACCAGGGCCCTCTCCCCGCCAGAGCCAGGGCAGGAAAAGGCTCCCCAGCCGGGGCAGCAGGAGCGGCCCGGGCTGCCGGGGAGGGTGGCAGCGGCAGGGCTGAGGGCGGGCTCTCTTCTCCCCAGGAATCCCGAGCAGCAGGGACACCCCCGCCCCCGGGAGGCCTCGGAGGAGGCTCCCCCGCCGCGAGAGCCAGGGCCCGCGGCGCGGCCGGGGCTCACCCGGGGG
>NW_009260621.1:2371361-2371767 GCF_000687185.1 Egretta garzetta | reverse complement strand
CGCTGCGGGCGCGGTTTGGCTTCTCGCCCCCAACGCGACGGCGAATCAAGAAAGCGGCCTTCTCTCTCCCCGCCCCTCCAAGGACCCCTCTGAGGTGCCCGCGTGAAACAAGCCGTTAAAGGGAAATCGCCATAGTAATACATGACGGCTGACAGCAAACCCCGGGGCCGCGGGGCGCGCGAGGAACGTGCTTACCTGCGGTGCGAGGGACATTTTAAGGAACGGCGCGCCGACAGGGCAGGATTCTTAATTTTTTTTTTGATCAGGCTTCTCGGCGAGCTGCCCGTCAGAGCCGAGCGCTGATTGGCTTCGGCTTAGGCCTCCCAGCGGAAAACCGTCGTGGAGTGGGCGGGGGAACGCCAAGGCCCCGTGGGCGGGGCGAGGGGCGCGCGGGGGCTGGGAGCTG
>NW_009260621.1:2360110-2371216 GCF_000687185.1 Egretta garzetta | reverse complement strand
GAGATCCGCACAGGCAGCGCTGTCCTTGGAGCCGTGCCCGGGGCCTGGCAGCCTGGCCAAGCCCTGCTGGCCCAGCGCGTCTCCCCAGCCCCGCAGCTGCCTGCGCGGACCTTCCCTGTTTCCCTCCCCAGCGCTTGCCTTCCCTCTGATGGCTGGGGCTGGGGGAAGCGCTTCTGGGAGATGCTCAGGGGAATACAGGCCTGGCAGCGCTGGGTGCCTGCTCCCGATGTGGGACAGAAGGGAGTTGCCTTCCCTGGTACCGGCACATTTGGGTAGACTGGTAGAACTACACGACAGTTATTACCAAAACATCAGGAACTTTGTACACAGCCAGCCCTAAATCTGCCCATCTGAAGCATGGCGTTGGAAGGTGGGCTTTACACTGAGCTATGGTAGCCAAGAAAACCATCCTTGCAACTTAACTATTGCCAAAAAACCAGCTCGGGATGGGGGTTTCCCGCTGCTGCAGTGCAAGAGGAGCTGCAGCGAGCAGCAACGCTCCTGCCCGCAGGCTGTTACGTCAGCCCTGACAGGCACGCAGGTGGATTAGTCACACGCGCGCCGCGTTGGAAATGTGCACATGTCAGGACTCTGAACAAGGAAGGACAGCTTTGCCCGGAGGGAGGCACGGGAGGGTGTGAATCACGGCAGGCCTTGCAGGAGCAGGGCGCTCCCAGGCCACAGCTGCTGTTTCCCCCAGAGCAGCTCCAGCCCCAGCCCCACAAACTGGCCCTTATGACTATCCAGGGGTGCTCCCAAACAGGACAGACACACCTGCGGGCTCAGCTTGGTGCTGCCAAGCTGCAGGATGGTGTGACGAGTCAGCCAGCTGCAGGTAAGTATTCCCAGCCAGCAGTGGAAGCCTCTGGAGCGCCTTTGTGTCTGTTCTTCTCCTGATTTTTCACCCTGTAATTTTGTGCTTTCATTAACACTTGGCATCCCCCACCCTTCCGAGAGTTCCACGTGCCACAGGCAGCAGACAGGCCTGCATGCCAACAGGTTGAGGAGAAGGGAAAAGGGAGAAGCTCCAGCTTTGTGCCTCATCTCCACACAGACAGGGGTTTAACCCCCCCTGGCAGGCAAACCATGGGCTGCCCTGTGACAGAAACAGCCTGCCCTGCTGTGCCCAAGGAGGGGGCTGTCGCAAAGGGATCACAGGTGGATCCCTGCCACATCTCTTTAGAAAACAGGGGGATAACGGTACAGGGGACAGCGAGCCAGGGTGCTGCCCCATACCTCGCAGCTTAGCCAGGAGTCTGGCTTGGATCTGCTGGGGGAGGCTGTGGCTCGTTAGGTTAACAGGAGGAAGTTGCTATGAAAGACACTGGTAGGGTTTAGAATCACGGCGGGCCTGGCAGGAGCAGGGCGCTCCCAGGCCACAGCTGCTGTTTCCCCCAGAGCAGCTCCAGCCCCAGCCCCACAAACTGGCCCTTATGACTATCCAGGGGTGCTCCCAAACAGGACAGACACACCTGCGGGCTCAGCTTGGTGCTGCCAAGCTGCAGGATGGTGTGACGAGTCAGCCAGCTGCAGGTAAGTATTCCCAGCCAGCAGTGGAAGCCTCCGGAGCGCCTTTGTGTCTGTTCTTCTCCTGATTTTTCACCCTGTAATTTTGTGCTTTCATTAACACTTGGCATCCCCCACCCTTCCGAGTGTTCCACGTGCCACAGGCAGCAGACAGGCCTGCATGCCAACAGGTTGAGGAGAAGGGAAAAGGGAGAAGCTCCAGCTTTGTGCCTCATCTCCACACAGACAGGGGTTTAACCCCCCCTGGCAGGCAAACCATGGGCTGCCCTGTGACAGAAACAGCCTGCCCTGCTGTGCCCAAGGAGGGGGCTGTCGCAAAGGGATCACAGGTGGATCCCTGCCACATCTCTTTAGAAAACAGGGGGATAACGGTACAGGGGACAGCGAGCCAGGGTGCTGCCCCATACCTCGCAGCTTAGCCAGGAGTCTGGCTTGGATCTGCTGGGGGAGGCTGTGGCTCGTTAGGTTAACAGGAGGAAGTTGCTATGAAAGACACTGGTAGGGTTTAGAAGACCCAAGGGATTTAACATGAACCTCTAGCAGAGGAAAATGGGCTTGTTAACCACAGTGTGGATTGTACCGAGATGAAAGTGGATGGGAGGGTGGGTCTGACAGCAAGCGGCTTTGCTTCATGTCCCTGGTGCGAGTGCCCGCCGCAGAGCCCTCTGGCAGCTCTCCCGGTGGCTCAGCGCTGAGCCCTGCTGACCCAGCGCCGCTCAACTCCCCGGTCAGGTCCTGTCACCCCAGGAGCCAGAATGACACAAGAGCAGCCCAACTGGTTACGGGAGTGAGGCGGGTCCTGAAAAACACTGAGAAGCGGCTTCATGGCACCAGTGGGAAGCGAGTCAGCACCTTTGCCATGAGGGTATCTGCAGCCTCTCGCAGTGATGGAGCAAAGACATGGCTCAGCGGCAGCATGGATCCGTGGCTGTGTGGGCATCTGACTGTCATCCTTGCATGTCCCACCCACAGCTGTTTTAACCCAGGGGCGGGAGGGTGCGGCAGAGAGGCAGGGCAATGTGAGTTTCGGCTGCAGCTGCCTCCCTCCCTGCCTCCTGCCAGGACGTGACCCCCCACGGGGGGCACGTAGGACTCATCTCCGTCATGGGTGCTACACAAGTTTTGGCACCTTCCCTTTAAGTGAGAGCAGTGCTGGTAGATGCCAGGCAAGGCGTACACCTGCACACCCGGCGTCCTGCCTCCAACCAGAGGATCCACCCATGGCCACCTCACCTAGCAGGTAGAGAGAGCTTCCCCATCCCACCAACACAGCCTCAGCCACAAACTGCGCGTTGGGGATGGCCGGGACCAGAGCAGTAGAAAAATCCACCCACAAAGCACTGGAGATTGAAACAACTGCTTAGCTGTCTGCTAGAAGAGCTGGTAAACATTTATTAACCCACTGCTCAGTATTTGCAGTCAGAGCACTTGCCTTGGTGCTGTCAGGGGATGCTTTGCTCAGGGCCATACAACAGCTTACAGCTGGGACCATCTCCATCATCAGCCTCTGTCGAGCTCCCAGGACAGTAATTCCTCCAGCCTCCTCCCCAGGAGCTTTTCCCCAAGAGGAGGGAGAAATGCTATGAAGCCACACTTGCTCAGCCCATGCAGCTGTTCTCAAACGGCACAGCTCCTGCACGCTACAGTCCCGTTACCAGCTGAGGGTTACCCACATACAGCTTAGACCAGATACAGTTAAAGAGCTGCCATGGAATCACAGAATCATAGAATCAGGTTGGAAAAGACCTTTAAGGTCATCAAGTCCAACCATACCTGTCCACCATTAAACCATGTCCCTAAGCACCTCACCTACCTATGTTTTAAATACCTCCAGAGATGGGGACTCGAACTCTTCCCGGGGCAGCCCATTCCAATGACAACCCTTTCGAGAGAAGAAACTTTTCCTAATATCTAATCTAAACCTCCCCTGGTGCAACTTGGGGCCATTTCCTCTCATCCTTCTCCTTTCAGGCAGTTGCGGAGGGTGATAAGGTCTCCCCTCAGCCTCCTCTTCTCCAGGCTAAACAACCCCAGTTCCCTCAGCTGCTCCTCATCAGACTTGTGCTCCAGACCCCTCACCAGCTTCACTGCCCTTCTCCGGACATGCTCCAGCATCTCAATGTCCTTGTGGTGAGGGGCCCAAAACTGAACACCATATTGGAGGTGCGGCCTCACCAATGCTGAGTACTGGGGAAGGATGACTTCCCTGGTCCTGCTGGTCACATACGGAGGACGGATCACTTCAGGGGAACCATGACAGTGGCAGGATCCCAGAAAAAAAGACCCTTCAAGTCAGTCCCCACCAGGTACGAGCGTCCACCTAAAGAGCCTGTTGCCATCAGCCAGACAGAAGTCTTGATTCATCAACTCTGATGTACCCGTATACTGGCACTTGCTAAGCTTGTTTCTCAACCACTGATAAGATGAGCAGCATAATGGTAAAAAAAATATTACAGATTACCCAGTCTCCCAACTAGAACTCATAATTAAGCCAAAGCCCAATGTAATGTAGGGTTACCTGGGAGCAAATATTTGCATGGGATTCACAAAAAGTGCTGCGCGTTTGCAGCAGGGTCTTGGCTTTCTCTTGGCCAAATTTCTCTTGGGATGAAGCGAGCTGGAGCAGTTCCCACGGAGGGTGAGCCCAGCCGTGGGGCTGAATTCGAGCCACCGCATCATCCGATGGTGCATGTACCTGTGTCCCCTGGGCAGGGAGGACTCTCCATGCCTGCAGTGTCAACGTGGAGGTGCAGAAGACCGTGGGCATGCCAAGCACAACGGGTCACGTCGGCAGCAGTATGAGCACTGCTCTGCTGACAGGGAATAAAAGCTCAGCATGCTGGGCAGGGAGAGCTGGAGGTGGCCACCTGAGGGACACCTCGGTGCGGTGTTTCTGAGCAGGAGGAAAGAAAAGGCACCCTGTTGAGATTTGGGCACTGAGGCTGTGGAACAACGTTTCACTTCTAGAGAGGCACCTGACCTTAGGTTACACCCCAGGCCTTCATGTTTCGGCTCTTTCCAGCATTTGGTTGCTGCGTGTGCTAAGCCTTCCCTCCCGTTCATCCCTATCTGCTCTTTACAAAGGTCTCTTGTTTTCCCAAGTGGGTTTTTTTTTTCATGCGTGATTTAATTCGCACAAACTCCTTCCTCTACTGACTATTGATCTTGGCTCCTTACTGGTTAAAATAAAGTAAATCTTTCGTAAGCAGGTTCTGACAACGCAACTTTTGTTCCTTCCAGACACAATTTCCTGTTTAATTTCCTGACCATTTCTTATTTAGTAAAGGAAAAGCTGTAAATTGCAAGATTGCTTCAGAGAGCTTCCTCTGACTTTAGATGAACCGTTAACCACTTGCAGGAGAGAATCCAGCAAACCAGTGTAAAACTTTTTAAAAATCCTGAATTTCTTTCTTTTGCAGCTCACACAGAGAGGGAACAAGCTGTGCAAAAAATGGGGTTGGAATCGTTTTCCTTGCAAAACCAAACAGAAGCAATTCTGCCTCCGGCCAAGCTGATAATTGCTCTTTCGTCACTCAGTAAAGTCTCTCTGAGATACGGGATTTTGGGGGAGGGTTGCTGCAGGGCTCACCACTGGCTGAGGCAGCGGAGTTGGTGGAGTTTGCACCAGCGATTCCGCTCCTGCCGTGCCTCTGCTGGGCTGGGGCTGCCGCGCTGTCCTGCAGGGAGGGCCACGTGTCTGCAGTCCCAAATGCGGGTCCTGGACATCCCCCGCCCTGCACAGCCACCGATCCCCTCTCCCGCACCCCTCGGTCCTTTGCCTCAGTTAAAACCCAGGGGATGCCGTGACCGTGGTCACAGTGACCGGCTGAGCAAAATGCAGATACCCGTGGGCCAGGTCACCGAAACGCTTGCTCTGCGCAGAGCCTCCTTAGGTTTACCTAACGCATGCCGGCGCGGCGGTGTGCGACGGCGCCGGGGGGGGGCAGGCAGCTCTTGGCAGGCAGGGACGATGGCACACAGTGACGCTTGGCAGGGGCTGCGTGACCCAGCGTGGGAGAGTGACTGCTCTGATCTCCAGCCAGCCGGCCCCAATCCTGCCTGAAAGAGCCTTGAAATCTGGCAGGGGTTAGGCGGTGGTGTGGTCCCATGGCTCCCAAAAGCACTGACGGCCGTGTGGCTGGGGCCTCCTGCAGCAGGCTCAGACCCCTTGTGCGGCTCTCGGGGAGCACAGCCGGGTCTGGAGAGAGATGTCCCTCTCAGTGGCTCAAAACCTTAAAATCAAAACTTTATCTAAGATGAAGAAAATGGTTTGAAATGGGTATTCCTCTTTTGAAAATGTTTGTATTTGATTTGTTCATTCCATGGGCTTCGTTTGAATTTTAACTTTGGCTAGGAACAGGAGATGAAACGATTGCTCCAGTGGGGATGCCCAGGAGGGGCACGGCTGGAAGCCGCAGCATCTCCCAGCCCTGCCCCCAGTCCACAGAGCCCCCGCACAACAGAAAACACCCTTGCCTACAGCCAGTGCTTGGGAACGGATGGAAAACGGCTTCCAGGAGAAGGGACCCGCCTTCTCCTAGCCCAGCTGG
Organism: Egretta garzetta; assembly: GCF_000687185.1. Lineage (NCBI taxonomy): Eukaryota > Metazoa > Chordata > Aves > Pelecaniformes > Ardeidae > Egretta > Egretta garzetta. Next base: position 2,365,139 of record NW_009260621.1, on the reverse strand, counting down.
CAGGCGTGCAAGGCACGACCTTCAGCAGCATCTCGGCTCGATGCAGAGGCCACTGCCCACTGCCAGCTGGGGAAGACAACACCGAGCGTGGTGCAGGGTCAGCAGCCAATGAGCTGCTCTTGCTGGTGCAGGGGTGCAGCTGATGGAGTGGGGAAAGTCCAAATGGCCACTGGCAGCTGAGACACAAAGAATCAAAATTACCTCTTGACCCCCCTGGGAAAAGAAAAAACAAATCTTGTTGCAGAAACTGAGAAACTACAAAACTTTGTGACAGAGGTGTAAAGCTTTTTTTGGGCTTTATTTCTGGGAGGACAGCATGGGCTGAAGCTGCCCTTAAGCACCGAAGGCAAGCGGAAGGGCTGGGAAGGCACCCAGTGCAACACGGCGCTGGGTTTCCTCCACAGCCCCGTGCAAATCAAGGCCAAAGCGGGCAACATCGCAGGTGCGTGATCTGGCAGGACAGCACGTTTGTGGCTCGCTCAACACAAAACCAAATCCAAATCCCATCCTGCCCGGGGCTAGGAGGGCGTCTGGGGCCCTGGGGCAGCAGTGCCAGGAGCGTGCCAGGAAGGCGGCACAGCCTGTGCAGGAGCAGCAGCACCTCCGCCAGATGCAAGCAGCAGGGGGTGAGGGACAAGAAGGGCTGGCTGGGCACGCACAGGGGATGCCACGGGCTCAGCTGCTTCCCTTCCCCTTTTGCCGAGCACTAAAATAATCCAAATTCCCACCTGGCTCCATCCCCTCCCTGGCAGATATTTAAAAATAGGGAGGTGGATGAGGGGGTGGCCAGTAGCAGGGAGCAGTGCTCCTCGGGGACCCACGTGCTCACAGGGGAACGTGGGGAATGTGCACGTCCTCCAGGGCTGGGCCCAGGGGACCCTCCTCCCTGTGTTTTGGGCTAGGACAAGCTCATATTGCAGGGAGACACACTGCACATGTAAAACACACCTCAGCTCCGACATTGACATCATGCCGCTCTGCCCAAGCGCGCAGGCTCCTGCTCGGAGGCTCCACGCAGATGTTCACGGGAAAAGGGCAGGAAAGGCTCCCGGGGTGAATATCTCCTCCAAAACTGCTGTGTTTCCAGGCTGAGGCCATGCTGTGTTTGACCAAATGCTTCTTTACTCATCCAGTGGGAAGGTGAGCACAGAGGAGGATCCTTTCACAATGCACCACGCTAAAGCAGTGATTTACAAATTTATTCAATCTGCACATGCCAAGTTTTTCCCCGGCCAGCTTGTCTGCATGTGCCGTTTCATCCAGTGCCCCCCTCTCCATCTATTTCTGGCTTGCTTTGCACCTGCATAGCTATGGAACGAACATATCCCCTGGGCAGACGGTAAAATCCTCATTATGAAACACGGGGTCCCTTCGTGCGTCTCGGTCCGCATCCCCTGCAAGGGGAGGGAAGTGGCTGCTGGACGAGGCTCGGGGCGCTGGAGAGCTGGCACGTGGCTCCAGCTGCGGCTCCAGCAGCCACCGCCCTGGTTACCAGCTCTCCCCAGCGGTACGTTGCCTTCGCCCTCTGGGGAGTTGTTTATTCAGAGCATTTTGCCACCTGTAGCTCTTGATATCTTTTCACCGGTTGTGGCAGAGCTGGGTCAAGCGCTTCGCATCCCATCCCTATGCTTCAAATTTGGGGCTAAACAAAGGGGAACAGACTGAGAAACTCCTCAGCAAAAGCTTCATTCAGCTCTGCCCTGCTCTGCCAGGTCTTGGGGGCACCCACAGAAATTGAACACCCTGCTCTCTGCCAAATTTTGGACATTTTTCACCTTCCCCTTTCCCAGGCTTACGCCCCACAGGCAGTTTCATTTTTTACCCCCAGGGTCTGGTTTCCTCCCTGTGTCTCTGCATTAGGGATTGAGGGCTGAACTTACCTGGGCAGCTGAAGTTTGGACTTGTCCCACCTTGGAGCACCCTGCAGCTGGCAGAGCGCATCACTGACATCATTTTTGGCTGCAGTTTCCTCGGGGTGTTTTGGTTTTTTTAAAGCAGACTAAAACCCAAAAACATCTTCACTGGGTGACAGCTTGACCTTCATTGCATTCCCCTACAAAACGGGACCCTACTGACCCACTGCCCTGGAGCTGTCCGGGGACCCCAGACGGGCCAGCTTGTGCCTCTCTCTGCAGCCCAGCGTGGGCAGTGGGGAGGGCGTTTTGCTGTGGGGCTTCACTGATCTGTGCTGATCACCAGGGAATGCCAGGACCAAAGGAGCTCGGCTTCACAGCCACCCCAGAGGCCATGTCTTCCACAGGTCGTATCCCTGCAAGCATGTACCACATTGTATCTCTCCTACCCCAGCTCCTCATCCCAGCTCCACAGCAGCTTTCTCATCCTTCACCCCCTGCAATGGGTTCAGCAAATCCCAAACCTCACTGTGGCAGATGCTGGTCCAGCCTGGGCTCCTCAGACCTGATCCTAATTTCCTGGACCACTCTCCCCAGCCCTGAGCAGCACGACTGGGTTTCTCCAGCAGCCTCCGTACCTCCTTGTCTCAGCTCGTTGCCTGGGAGGGCGCTAGTTTCCCCCTTCTCTGCCTCCTTTCCACCACCCTTGTTCTCCCCTGCAAGCCCCCATGTCTTGCCCAGACTGTCCCCCATGCCCCTAGGATGCTGCCACAAGGGAAAATGGTGACTCACCAGCATCTGGATCCTTCTTGTCCATTCACCCAGGAACGCCTCCTTGGGGTCTCCAGCAAGGTCCCAGCTTGCACCCTGGGGCAGGTTCCTCTCCGTAGGGTGGGTTGGGTGATGCCATGCAGAGAGGGACTGAGAGCAGCGCAGCCCTTCCTCCCAGCTGTGGCAGAGGCAGCAGCCTCCGCTGTACTTTGGAAATAACCTGCCTGGGACAGGGAGCTCTGACATCCCCACCAGGAGCTCCTGGTGCTCCCATGCTGTCCAGCCTTGGGATGGAGACCTGTGGGGATCGTGGCATGCTCCCTGCCCTGGCTGCTCCACACGTGGCCGGGACCAGTGGGGCATCCTCTGAGCCCATATGGGGCAGAGCATCCCTCAGCCCAGCTTGCAGGGAGGCTTCCTGGGTGGTATTAGATGCTGCAGATGGCAGGAGGGCTCAGGGGTCTGGCCAGCTCCAGATGGGTCTGGCCAGCCAGGCCGTGGGCAGGAGCTATGCCTGAGGGGGCCCAGGAGCATCCCCACACAGGGGATGCTGCTGCCAGCTCACACGCTGCCAGGGGCCCAGGTCCCTCTGGAACCGGGATGTGGACCTGGGTCCAAGAAACTCAACCTGTGCGCAGGGAAGGGAGATGCTCGGGACAGCTGGAGCAGCACTGGACTCCCCCGTGCCTGGGCACACTGCTGTGGGAGACCCTGGGACAACCAGCCCCGTGTGCCACAGCGTCCCCCCACAGGGTGCAGCCCCGCTGGGCTGGTGTTGTCCCACTCTTTGCTGAGAACTGGAGCCAAAAAAAACCTTAAAGAGGTGATTGCAGGCGAGCAGACACAGCCCATGTTACGGGGCCATTTAAGGCAGGAGACAGTCTCTGGGCATGGAAAAATTCAGCAGCTGGAGCTGCGCCAACCTCCCCCCCTGAAAAACATTCCTGCGGAGGGAGGGTTCAGCTCCAGGGTCAAAGGAGAGGCTGGGGTATCCTTTGGCAGAGAAATGAAGCCCAAGTGTCCATAGCTGCGCTCATAGGCAGCCTCACCTGTCCTGCTGCCCCAGGCCCACAGAGGGACCCAACTCCACCGCAGCAACCCCCACAAGCCTCGCAGGCACCGCTTGCTGCAAAGGGAGGGCGAGAAGGACGGAGCCTGCACTGCGAGGCAGCCTGCAAGGCTGCTGGTGCCATCCGGACTTGCAGCTGGAGCAGGCCTGTCCCCCATGGGGTGACACAGGTGGGATGCAGGGGGAGAGCCCCGGCCGAGGGATGTGGGGAGGGGGAGGTGCAGGATCTGCCCTTGTCCATGCAGCCTCGGGTAAGCTCACACCCTAGGCAGGGTGTGCTGTTTAGTTATTTTGAAGCCTCCTTCTTTGCAGCACAGGTGATGGTTCTCCCTGAGGAGAAGCAGATTCAGCTGGAGGCAGCCCCAAAGGGCTCACCTGTGCTGGCAGGAGGGGGGTGCAGTGTCCCCCATGCTTCATAATTACATCTCTCCAGCAGAGACCTAGATCAGACACAGCTATTTCAGTCCCAGCCCATCACCTTTTCCAGCCTTCCTTCCAAACAGCTTTAGCAGCTTATTCAAACATTCGGAGCCCGGCAGAAACTAAACAAATCTACAGTGGGGTCCCTTTGCAAAGGGCAAGGGACAGCCAAGCCAAGAGGGCCTCCACCTGTATAGGGTCTGTAGTGCCATGGGTGCAGCTCCTCATTCCTGCATTTCAGCAGAGGGACTCACAGCACTCGCCATTTTACAGCTGCTCTGGAGGCCAGTGGCACTCGGGGACACCTAATCATGATGTGAGGGAGGTGTTGTTGCATGGAATCCCGAGCGGGAATTAGGATGCTCACAAAAGGCTTTTGCATCCTTGACCTTAGCTCATCCCCGCCAAGAGAGCCCCGATGGCCACGTAGCCCCAGGAGGGCTCAGGGGTGACTCCACGGCGTATGTTCCTCTCTGGCCGGCAGGGACAGATGGTGACGGTGACGTGGCTGGTCCCGTGACAGGTCCTGTGGCGGGTCCTGCTAGGGCTGCTGTGCAGGCAGGTGAGTCACTCCCCTGCAGGCAAAGTCTGGGCCACCTGGGCAGGGCTGAGCTGCCCTTTGGACTGTGGGCAATACGCTCACGCCATGGCAGAGCACACGCCGTCCCCTCTGTGCGGATGCAGCGCCAGCTGCTTCCCACTGGAGCCCATTGGGGTCTCCCAAGCACTGAGTGGGCACCAGGCCCCGTGGGTCTCGGTGCTGGGTTGGTGCTGCCAAGGGTGTGGAGCCAGCGCCGGGGTGATCCCCGTGGCTGGGCACCCCGTGGGGGGCTACAGCTGCTGTGCTGGCATCTCCCAAAGGGGCTTCGCTCTGCTTCTGCCCTGGCTGGCGTCACCTGGCCTGGCTTTGGGGGTG
>NW_009260621.1:2358407-2358651 GCF_000687185.1 Egretta garzetta | reverse complement strand
GTGACGTGGTTGGTCCCGTGACAGGTCCTGTGGCGGGTCCTGCTAGGGCTGCTGTGCAGGCAGGTGAGTCACTCCCCTGCAGGCAAAGTCTGGGCCACCTGGGCAGGGCTGAGCTGCCCTTTGGACTGTGGGCAATACGCTCACGCCATGGCAGAGCACACGCCGTCCCCTCTGTGCGGATGCAGCGCCAGCTGCTTCCCACTGGAGCCCATTGGGGTCTCCCAAGCACTTCGTGGGCACCACG
>NW_009260621.1:2356973-2358241 GCF_000687185.1 Egretta garzetta | reverse complement strand
AGCAGCCATCTCCCGCCTCTCCCCCCGAGGGGAACTTTGGTGGCCCACAGCAGAGGAGAGTTCAAGGGGCATGAGAAGCACTCCTCGCCTCTATTCTCCCCCCCTCCACTGGGGTTTTCAGATGGACCTGACCAGCATCGTGCCCCAGTCGCAGCCCAGCCCACTGTCCCTGGTCCCCAGAGCATCAGTCATGTACACTTGCAGTGGGAGCGAGTGTTGCCCTGCCTGTGCCCATGGGAGGTCATGTCCCTCCACTGCGGTGGCTGTGGCACTTCTCAGGGGAGCAGGAGGGGTATGCTGCCCTCCCAGCTTTTCTCTTGCACGCCCCAGCTTTACTCTGAGACTTCGGGAGAATGACATTTCGTTCAAAATCTCAAGTTCCCAGGCCCTGGGCTTCAAGACAATGCCAGCAATCGCGGGAGCTGGCAGCCCTCCCTGTCCCTGTGGGGACCGGCTCGTGTGCACGGAGGCACGTGCACGGAGGCACAGGCATGGCCCCATACAGAGCGCAGGGATGGGGGGCTTTTGGGCAGGACAGCTAAAACTGAGTCCAGCTCCATCCTGGCTTGGAGGCTGCCGGCTTCACCCCTTGGCACGGGGTACCTGCACAGGGTGAGCCCTGCAGAGCAAGTGCAAGGATATGGGGCTGGGAGGTGGCAGGTTTTTAGATGTCACCGCAGAGAGGCTCAGCCCAAGGCCCCACCAGCAGCGCGGGGGTTACCTGCTGCTCTGCACGTATCTGGACGAGGTGGGGTCCTGCTTGGAGAGTCCCCCATGGCAGGTGCTGGCCGGCTCCTGCCCCGTGCAAAGGGAAAAATGTCAGGGGTGGGGGGGAAAACAACATCAGCTCTTTCACCTGCTCCCACCGTGACAGGACAGCCACGAACGCCCCTGCCCGAAGCACAAGCAGGGCAGTGTTCAGGGCTGCTCTACCCCGGGCTGAGGCCTCATGGGTGAGGCCAAAGTAAGCAGCTCCTCTGCAGCAAGCACCTCTCCGGGGCTGGGAAGGCTCTGACCTGAGCACAAACAAACACACATTTAGGGAAAATGCCTCTTGCCTCTGCGAAACCTCCCCTAATCCCTTTTTGTTCCCCAGTCCCCTCACTGCATACTAGCTGGGTCCCTTTGGTGAGGAGATGGGTGCCCTGCAGAGCGCCCTGCACTTCTCAGCCCCTGCGCAGCCGCGACTTCTCCCTTTCCTCCTGCTCCGCTTCTCGGGGGGCCGGCAGGCTCAGGGGGCCGGGCAGGACCGGGCTGCCAGCCGGCAG
>NW_009260621.1:2354712-2356046 GCF_000687185.1 Egretta garzetta | reverse complement strand
GGAGGAGCTGCGGAAGAACGTGCACGCCCGGCGGTACCGGTACCGGGCCGTCGTCTTCCAGTCGGGAGCGGTGGTGCAGCAGCTGTGCAGCGTCTGCGTCTTCGTCCTCACCTGGTGGTACATGGACGCCGGGATGCTGAGCCCGCAGGGGCTTTTCGGGGCGGCCCTTGTCTCCTCCCTGCTCGGCTACGTCCTCTTCGACGCCGTGGATGGCGGGGCCGGGCGGCGGGAGAGCGGGCGGACGCGGTGGGCCGACCTGAAGAGCACGCTGGTGTTCGCCGCCTTCACCTACGGCTTCTCGCCGGTGCTGAAGACGCTGACCGAGTCCATCAGCACGGACACCATCTACGCCATGTCGTCCCTCATGCTCCTCGGCCACCTCATCTTCTTCGACTATGGCGCCAATGCTGCCATCGTCTCCAGCACGCTCTCCCTCAACATGGCCATCTTTGCCTCGGTGTGCCTGGCCTCCCGCCTGCCCCGCTCCCTCCACGCCTTTGTCATGGTCACCTTTGCCATGCAGATCTTTGCCCTCTGGCCCATGCTGCAGAAGAAGCTGAAAGCCCGGACACCCCAATGCTACGTGGGGGTGACGGTGCTCTGCCATGGGATGAGGCTGAAATCAAGGAAGACCTCTCCAGGTTCCTCATGTAGGCCTGGGCCCGGGGGGGGTCCTCTGCTGTGATCAGCAGCGCAAAGGCCCTTGCCAGGGGACAGCCCTGGGGGGAGGACACCAGCCCAATAAAGCCCCTCGCACAGCGGCGAGGACCACATTTGTGTGCGTTACCCTCAGCATCTGTTTCCAGACCCGACCTGCTTAGTTTTGGTGAAGGAAGGAGCTGAACCCTGCAGAGTGGCCAGCCCGTGCAGCAGCTCAGGGTGCAGGCGAGCAGGGCGGTGCGTGCTCCGGCCACACAGACCCATACCTGCGTTTGGGGGGGATGCAGCGCGGCTGTGCATCCCCCAAGCAGAAGCGCCACGTGGAAATGCACATCTGGCTCAGATGCGCCCCACGGAGGCCCTCAGCCCCAGGGGCTGACAGCACTTCCCTGGGAGGGCTGGAGGGGAAGGGGGCTGGGTGGGGGTTGCTGCGGCCGGGGCGGCAGGTGCTGCAGGACCGAGCACCAGGGTGCGGGACGGGTGCTGCTCACCTGCACCCCGCCGGTTGCTGATGCCAGAGTAGCCTCATGATGCTGCCAGGTACCACATTACCCTAAATCCTTTAGGAGAAGAGGGGTGAGGAGGCAAGATGCCTTCCTGCCCTCTCAGGCCCCCTCCCAGAGGTGGGTCTGTCCTCCCTGAGCCAGCGGGACGGCGCTCAGTGCAGACCCCCA
>NW_009260621.1:2352428-2354652 GCF_000687185.1 Egretta garzetta | reverse complement strand
TAGCAGCCGTGTGTCCAGCAGCCGTCTGTCCAGCAGCCGTCTGTCCAGGACTGCACAACACCGCAACTGAGGGCACTCGTGGAAAGTAAGTCCTGCTGGAGGCCAGGCCGAGCCCGCCGTGTGCCAGGAGGGCTTAGCTGGTGCTTTCCCATTCTCTGCTCCCATTTGGGACCATCCCTCGACAGCCTGCTCTGGCCACCCTGGGGAGCAGAGCCCACAAGAACCGGCACCGTGGGAGGGAAGGGATGCACACACCTGCCCCAGCCCCACCTTGCAGGGATGCATTTGGCATTACCTGGGTTTTTATGCAAGTTTTCTCATTTGGAAACCCAACGCTGCAGAAGTGCACCTTTCTGCTTGATTTACCCCATCCCGTTGGGCACCAGCATCTCACCCCAGCGAGCGGGCGCTTGCTGCATGTTCCTTGGGCTTTCTCGGAAATGAGCAACCCCCGAAGGAGTCCCCAACACTTCCAGTGCTTTGTTACGACTCTTGCCAAGTGTTAAATGTTGCTGTTGTCATGGTGACGACTACATCTCATTTTGGTTTTAATTAAAACCTGCAGAAGTTTAAAGCCCGTGCTCCAGTCTCACAGGGAGCACAGAGCAGCCAGATGCTCGCAGCCAAGATGACATTTTTTAGTTCTTTCGGAAAGAAGACTTGTTTTTTCACAGGGAGGTTTCCCGGAAAGCTGCTCAGTGACTGGGATGCCCCATCTTGTGCTGGGCTAATGCCACTGTAACGCTGCCAACCAAAGCCGATTCAGAGAGTCTGTTGGTAGGCAAGGCCTACCTTGAGTGTACATCAAAAGTAAATCAAATCTAGCCTGCCTAGCGCCTGTTGTTAATGTCTGTCACAGTAGAGGCTACAAGAAAGCAGAGTTCCTGCTGCACCCATTCCCCCAAGCAGAAGTATTCCCCCCAAAAATACTCTTCCCAAATTCATACTCAAAACCCCAGCTCTGTTAGGAAAAGTGCAGACATCAACAACCCAGACATTCCAGATGGAGACGGGCAGAGACTGCTGCCATCACCTCAGTCACAGCTGGAACCCCGTGGATCACCTATGCAGATCCCTGGGCTTTGATCAATGCAGCAGGTCCTGTCCGCTCAGCTCCAGGCAGGATGTGTCCCATCCAGCCTAGAATCATAGAATTGTTTAGGTTGGAAAAGACCTGTAAGATCATCAAGTCCAACCATTAACCCACCCCTGCCATCCCACCTCTAAACCATGTCCCTAAGCACCTCATCTACCTGTCTTTTAAATACCTCCAGGGATGGGGACTCAACCACTTCCCTGGCCAGCCCGTTCCAATGCTCGACAACCCTTTTGGTGAAAAAATTTTTCCTAATGTGCAACCTAAATCTGCCCTGGCGCAACTTGAGGCCATTTCCCCTTGTCTGCAGGTAGCTCCATCCCTGCCTGCAGCCCCCGGCCTCTCTGCTCTGCCCAGCTCCAACTTCGCTTCACCTCCTCCTTAGCCTCAGTCCTTGCCCAGAGATCCCCTGGGGAAAGGCTTAGCCCTACCCTTAGCCTGCCTGCACAGGCACCCTGCTCTCCTTAACCTGGGAGATGAAAATATAAAGCCCAGTCCATGGCCTGGATGCACAAAGGGACTTTGAAGGAAGGAAAGACGCAAGTGAGAGGAGAGGAGGAGACACAAAGGCCAGAGTTTCCCTAGGACTTCTCTGACCTTCTCCTCAGGACACGTGCTCTGCAATGCTGTTGAAGTTAAGATGCTGAATAAATGGCCATTGTGAGTATGTCTTCATGCCCAAGATCAGAACATCCTCTACAGAAAAAAACTTTGCCATAACTCTATGCCCAGCTCCGCAGTAAAGCTGGACGCCCTTGGAGCATTCGCTACCTGAGTGTACCACTCCGTGGCTTCTCTGAAGCACATGCTGAGACCAAAGAAATCGGTCCTTGTCAGTTTGTGTGCAGCCAAATCATCATCAGCCAACTCTAAAGAGTTAAATGTTACTTTCCGTTACAAGGAAGTGCTGTTAATCTGAAGTTTCCAAGTCCACTGAGATTGAGTACTTCAATGGGACATTTTCTTTTGATTTGAAGCTGGCCAAATGTGAGTAATTGTAAACTGGCTGGGGATAAGCCTTGCTCCTGGGGGAGCCGCTGACACGTGCCGTCTGGAATCTCCATCTACAGCCTCTGCTGCAGGGGAAGGCAAGCATCAGCCACACACACCATGCTGTCAGGGGCCCTC
>NW_009260621.1:2291597-2352395 GCF_000687185.1 Egretta garzetta | reverse complement strand
GAGTGAGGCTTTGGTCTTTGAAGGTAAGGTCTTTGTATCTCTTCAGTTCCCACAGTAATCGCTAAGCTTTTCTCAGCTTTGCGATGTGAGAGGCAACAGCAACAACGTCAGTGATCAGAAAACCAAAATAGGATTTTGGTCCTAACCCATCCATTGAAAAGCAGCCTAGGACGCATAATGCCACCAGCTGGTGCAGCACCCTTAGCCTTCTCCACCTAGCCACAGAATGTATACCATTGCAGGGTGGAAATAGCACACACAAGGTTAAACAGCTTCAGAAAGTCATCGCAGCACCCTTAGCCTTCTCCACCTAGCCACAGAATGTATACCATTGCAGGGTGGAAATAGCACACACAAGGTTAAACAGCTTCAGAAAGTCATCCCATGAGTTGATGCTAAGGAATGTGCCACGGTTTCCCAGTATACCAATACCTTTGTCTTAGGAGATTTTAGGAATAGCTACCAGAAACCATGAAGTTCAGAGTCCCATTTCCAACAATATTTTTTATCAAATACTTCAGAATCACAGAATCATTTAGGTTGGAAGAGACCTTTAAGATCATCAAGTCCAACTGTTAACCTAACCCTGCCATTCCACCACTAAACCATGTCCCTAAGCACCTCGTCAACCCATCTTTTAAATACCTCCAGGGATGAGGCCTCAACCACTTCCCTGGGCAGCCCGTCAGAAGAAGGTAAAGATTTCTGTGAAAGGTCTAACACCATAAAATGCCCCAAGAAAGAATTTTGTAGCTTAGAGCCTAATGCACGGAGGTCAGCTGGCAGCTAGGAGGACAGCAGCAGCTCCCAGTTGGGGTGCTGTAGGTAAGGCCATACAACTAAAATATCAGCCACGTTTTATTTGTTATTGGTTCATCTGTTGGTACCATGCCATATCCCAAAGGGAATGCAGCGAGGGCTTCCCCCAGTGCGGAACAGGCTTTTGAACAACTTTGAAATAAAGCAGCTTGTGAAATTCAGCCTGTTGCCATTCCCTCTTACCTGAGAGGTGAAGCATGGCCAGAGCTTCCTCAAGAGCTCGCTGGGTACAAACACCGTTGCTTCTGTAGTAGTCCTGAAAATACACCATTCCCGAACTCTGCTGAGGGGTTTTTGCCTCAGTACCTGACAGTGATGAGTTCCACAGATGAAAGATACGGCCAGTGTGAGCTCCCCTCCTCAACCCCTACTCTTGGGACAGCTGTGTTCACGGGACTGATAGGAGCCTCCATTTCTCCCTTAGCCCAGGGTGCTGGGAAGCAGCGTGCCCATCGCTGTACTCTTCCCAGCTCCAGCAATTCCTCGTTTAGCACATGCAGTTCAGAGGTCTAGTTATTTATCTATTATTTATCTCCCTCTCCTCCCCCCCCTCCTTTTTGCTAATACTATTGCTGTTTCTTCTGTTGTACTCTACCAAAAGACAAAGACCTAAGTGAGAAGAAAGAAAAATCTGTGTAAGTCCGCAGCTCCCTGGGCTTGCACCCCGTTATAATGTGAGCAAACACAGTGTCCGGCATTTACCAGCACATGCAGATGGTTCAGGTCCCCCAAGCAGCACCACTGCAGCTCCTTCTCACCGTGAGCTTCCTATGACAAAGAAATGCCTTGCTTGTGCCCCTTAAGCAATGGGCTAGGATCCTGATGCTGTGTTGTACCTCCAGTTCATAGCTGTGCAGTTCCCTCTGATTTATCTGCAATGGTTAGTGAGACATCCCTTCTTTGTTTTCGTATCAGAAAAAAACATCAATAAAACCCATCAATTTTCCCTTTTTTTACTTACTCTTCATACAGTTCTCCAGCACCCAAACTAAGCACATCTTCTAAACATTAAGTTGCAGATTTTATCTTTCCCGTAGGGACAGACACATGTGGAATCCCAGAGGTAGCTCTTTACAGTGATTTGAGCTCAGATGCTCCAATGGGGTCAGCTCGCAAGGAAGAAAAAAAAAAAAAGGTCAGAGCAGCTGTGATTTATTTATAATTCTGCAGATTCATCAAGGAAGAGACTGCTGCAATCTTCTCCTTTGACTTTCCACTCTGCACGCAGTCAGGTGCTGCTGCTGGTGTGCCAGACATCTTTTAGGACTCTCTTGTTGTTAAAGAAGCTGGTGACTCTTCTTCCCGCGAATGCTGAGCCAAAGCCATTTACACAGAGCAATCCTGGTGGTTAATGAATTCAGCAGCAGTGGTGGAATCCCAGCAGAACATCCCTCCCTCCACCACCTTGGAGCGTGGGAGTCTCCACAGAGCCCAGGCAATTGCTTCCATGGGTTGTTAACGGCTCCATTTGAGAAAGAGGGGGTAGAGTCTTCAATAGACAACCAGCACACATTTGTTTTGTAGTCATAATTTTTATTTTCTTTATATCCAGGCTTATCATTGACATCTGAAAATAAAATCTTTCATTTAAAATAGGCTAGTGCAAATTAAAGATAATTTTGGACCAAAAAAAAAAGACATTGCATGTAAAAGAAATGCGTGCGTTAGGATGATCTTCCTGGAACAGCTGGTGGAGGTCGCCTAGGAAAAAGACAAAAAATAACCCAAAATTCACAGGGAGGGGGGAGAAGAGATTTAAAACAAAAGGTCAACATACAATAAAATGACTCGTGTACAAAATTATCTTAATAAAATGGGTTAAGAGAAAAAGGCACAGAACATGCACATTAAGGAAAAGAGCGAGAGCAAGATTAGAATCAGCTGGCTATCAGCACAGCCGTGGCTTTCATCCTCACCGCTTCCCATCTGACTTGCTGGCACTAGAGAGCGAGGACAATCACATCACAAGTGCGGAGGTCGCTGGTCACAGGCTTTCTGATTTTCTTGCAGCAGATAATATCCACTGGAAGAGCTTTTCCCCAGCCAACCTTAAAATCTGCACCACTATCTGCTTCAAACACTGTGCTTGGAGTAGACTTTCTTTAAGTGAGAGTCTGATGAAATTGGGAATGATCAAACAAGACGGCCTATGGGCTGGATTGGGGACATTGCTAGGAAAGGTTAAAAAACACGGGTGACGGCAGTGCAATGAATCTACTGCCAACCCAAGCAGGAGACACCCTTGGCAGCTGATGGCCCAGCGCAGCGGTTAGAGAAGAATGGGTTCTCCTCCTGTTACCCAGCACACAGCACTGATGTGTCGCCAACCAACATGCCAGGAACCAAACTCGTATAGGGGCGCGTAATGTACTCCAGCCAGATGGAACACATGTGACACCGCTGTTCACTGCGGGGGAGCGCACAGACTACCTCAGGCATAGCCATTAAAGCCTGTTAAAAAAAAACCCCTCCAAACATTACAGCAAGCAAGCGAATACAATGGGGAGGTTGCTGCTTTGCTCATCCCACCTTCTGCCCTCCCCTTTCCCAAAACCTGTCTAAGGACCAACGTAGTGACTGTTGCACTCAGTGAGAAACGTCCTCTCCCATAGGCAGAGGTTGTGCTTTTTGCGCCATACGGACCCTCTCCTCCAAACACTGATTCCAGTTACTTGGCTCATACTGATCTGAAGGAGGAATTGAGTAATCAAGACATCCGCGCATTCACACACAACTACTTTAGGGGGAAATCCCTTCCAGCCATAACGCATACACATGCACAGTTTTACTCCGGCTCCTGCTCTGGAGGACTCAGTCTGGCCTTCTGCTCCGCTCTGAATCTCCCCCAAAACATGCTTTCCTCGACAATGAAATGAAGACCAGATATGGCTTGAAAAACATTCATCCATTTCCCAGCAAACATCTCTGCAGCACTCCCAAGCCTGTTGCAGGGCGGCAGGCTGAATGCTTCCCATGGGTTACTTCTCCCCCTTATCCCCTTTTAATGACATCTCCAGTGATGTCAATGCAATACGCATCTCCGATAAATCCTCACTGCAGCCCCAACAGAGGCGGAGCATGGCACGCTGAAATGATGGTGTGAGAGACAGAAGACCACTCACGCGCATCCAGAAAGTAATAATAAAAGCCCATCAAGAGTTACAGTTTATTTCAGGTTCAGAAATGCAGCGTAACATTTTTACAGCAGGTGTATGAGATGCTCAGTAATGACCATGGTTTCGGGAATCGACTTGCTGTGCTCAAAGGTCAACACCAGGAACAATTTACAGATTATGAAACTAAAGGCAGATGTTTTGGCTTATGTGAAGTAGGGCATTAACATACAGAGAAAAATTCAGAAAGAAATTAAGCATTTGCTTCTTACAAAAAGAAGTCATCGTTTACACCATCCTGGAAAAGTAAAGAGACAGGCAGTAAAGCAAACGGCCGGCAAGACGGGACAAATCATATATCAAGCAAAAGTGGAGGACTGTCTGGACGGGAGGAGCCATCGGTATCAGCTCGCCTGCAGACAAAGCAAGAGGAAAGACAGGCAGAGTAACATTCATTTACACCAGGGAGCTGTTCTGCTGGAGCCCGGGGAGAAGGTTCAATGCCACAGCGGGAGGGAACTGCGCCATAAGCACACCAAGAGGTTGGATGCCTCCCCAGTGTCACAGGTGCAAAACAGGTCTGCTGTGAATTCAGGAGGTTTGGACTATTTTAAGACAGAAGTAGCCAGTAATCTCAATATGCTGTATACACGTTGTTTAGTGTAGCTGTCTGCGATAGAGAGTATAATATTTTCTATGTTATGCTTTAACACGAGATGCCATAACCTATAATGTATCTCCTTTAATATAATAAATAATCTACTTTTATGAGGCTTACTGAAAAAGTGCAACAAGATCAGCAATAAAATAAACACACATTAACTATGTACATAAGCCTTTTCATTGAACATACAATCTTTTTAATCCTAACACAAGATCCCTTGAGATTAAAGGCCAAGAGCTATTTACGGCACACACAAGCTCTTCAGCTGTTGGTTAGCCACGACAAGGTGAGGAGGAACATGCTCTCTAGGCAGACCCAGGCTCAGCCTAAATGCAATACTAGATAAGCACCCTCCTGAAACTTAGCCATGTACATCACCCAGCTAATTACGCACCTCACATAGGATCAGAAACCCTGCTATTGCTTAACGGGAGTCTCTGCTCCTCCCTGGCAATCTTCTGAGCTTTGCCAGAGGGAATCGAAGAAAGGGAGAGCAGCCAGCGCTTCTCAGATACGGGAGTTCAGGCTTAGCTCACCCTGTGTAAGGGTGTCTGTAGAGGGGGCAGCGGCCGGTCGGAGGCAGCCAGTCCCTCTAGCAGATCCACAGGGTGCTCGCCCTGCTGTCCTTCAGGCATGGGAGCAGGTTGCTGCCAAGGCTGCTCATCTGAGAACAAGGAACGGGAGAGACACGACTTGCCAATATCAGGAACAAGCAGGACAAATCATCCTGTTGCAGGCACTGTGCAGCAGGAGGAAACAGGCTGAAGTTGGGAGGACTGCCTCCTTCTTCTCCTCCTCCTCCTCTTCTTTTGGGTAATTTCACCCTTGAGAGCTTTGTTTGCAATTCAGGTTTACTGCTGAGAAATAAAATTTCTTGGGGGACAGAGTTAAGGGCAGTGCTGAGTTGTGCTACCTACTTCCTTATGCTTGACAGAAGGAGTCATTAAAGTAAATTAAGGACTCTCAAGTACAGAGGATTTAAAAACACATTTTTAGGCCAGGATCCATGTCATCCAATTGAGGTTCCTAACTTACTGGCATTACCACCCCTGCCCCTCATGCAGCCACACCAGTCTGAATCACCTCTGGAGGTGCTGCCTCTCTCCACTGAACAAAGGGGACCCTGGATAACAAAGTCAAGTGCTCGGGGTACAGTGGGATAAACCCAGACCATAGCCTTGCAATATCACTGAATGAGTATCAAAATTTGGGGTTCAAGTGACTTTCTGTGGCTGAGGCGCTAAGCCTGGCTTTCCGTCAGCAGGCAGCTGCCAGTCAGTAACAGAGTTCTGATAAATTATATACAGGTTTGCTGGCTCGGCAACAGCATGGACTACTATCGCTATTTATAAAAATACATCTAAGAGATGCATTGCATGTTACAGCAGAGCGCACTACACAGTGGAAAACCATGTAGAACACGAAAAATCATCAAAATACATTTTTTTTTTTTTTTGTAGTAAAAATCAGTATGACTGTAGTTGGGTTTGCAACCTTTTTGTTCCTTGAAAGCTGATTCTTTGCACTTGGTGTTGGAGATCTGGGCCTGTTCTCCAAACAAACACCGGCCACTTAAGCACTCTTCTGAGATCACCAAGATGCCGGTGCTCTGACAAACTCCATCTTCGCTGTGCTTCAGATGTTAACCTCTAGACTCGCCAGGTGTGTGTCACAAGTATGAGGCTGACAGGAAATTAAAGTTAAGCTAACATACAAATCATGATGCTTTCCCAAGCTTGTCTCTCTTATGCAGGCTGAAACACGATTTGCTTCAGTGGTGAGCACAACTAATCAGCAGTCTGGGAATACTTAAATAGGCTAAATCCCCATTTGTTGTGGCTCTTTTACTTAAATAGGCTAAATCCTCATTTGTTGTGATTGGATTCTTCCTAACCAAGGGGCTACAGCATACTGGAGCGCTACATGCAGTCTCAATAAATAAATTTATTAGACTGATTGTACTGGGGGCCTTTGAAACCACCAATTGCTTTGCCTAGGGATCTGTAACCATAACTGTAATAACAGCAATTTATATTTTCTGAAGAAACTAGGCCAAATTAATCTCTAGTTTAATTCTGTTAACTCAGTAAGTTTTAAGCTATAAGGGTCACACTGACCTGAAGTGTTTAAAGTGAAGTAATGCAGTTAAGACAAAAGGTTTTTATAATGCATTAATATATAATGTGCAAAACAATAGGCAGAGAGGACCTCTGCAAGTGAACATCTGATAAAATAATCCATTGCCAGGATGCACAGCTGAGCACTTCTCAGTACCTAGCTGGATAAAGCAACTCTAATACGAGGTGTGCAGGACTTCGAGTGATGCAAAGAGAGAATCTTTATATAGGGGGCATAGTGGAACTTTTAAGGACTGGCGTGAGCAAGTATCTTAAATCCAAACCAGACCCTTGGAAAGCTCCAATGCAAATGTAGGCCATACCTCTGTGAACTGGCTCACACAGCGGGCAGAGGAGCGGTAGCCCATTTACAGCTGTGCATATACCTGTATCTGTATCTATATGTCCTTCTGTTTCACAAAATGACCAAAAACAATGCTCAGTTCTCCAGATCCTGCCATGCAGTACATTTATACGTATTACATGCACTCTCATACCCCCAAGGCTTCCCATGAGTTCAGTGGGAGTACTAATGTGAGCAAGCAGTAGCAGAGGACAAAGCGAGCTGCCACACGCCGGTCTGTCACGTACTGGCTCTTCAAACCACCCTTTCACATCCTTGCTGCAAGGTGAGACGTCTCCACACTGAGCCCTGCAAGCTGGGGCACCGCAGCCTGGTCCTTACCAACCACCCAACCAACTTTGCATGTCAGCTGCCAATGTGGAAATAAAGTAAAACACGCGTTGTCCCATACACACCCTTCTTGTTTAACAACATTCCTTAAAAACTAGACTTCGGATAAGGAGAAATTATAGGAGAAGCAGCCATCCAGCAAGCTTCTTGCCAGAGACACATGGAAGTGTGGGGCCTTCAGAAGAGCTTGGTAAGAAACCACATTGCTTTTCTTTGCCCAGTTTAGCCATTAAAAGAGCAAATGGGCACAACTGTGTAATTCCAAATGACAGAAAACCTGAAAGGTACAAATAAAAGCAAGATTCCTTTCAGATAAGAAGAAAAAAAGAAGCAGATCAAATCAACACATGCACAAACACACACAAAGTCAAGCCCTCCATACTCTGTACAGGACTGTGAGCACAGTTGCCTGGGTGAAAACATGTGTCAGTAAGTTAGGTAACATCAGCTATTGCAAGAGGAAAAGTCAAGGCAGCACAGACCTTCCCAAAACATTTAAGACCTCATAAACAATGCAGAATGGACAGATAGTATATCAGTAAAATTGGTTACTTGCCTATGGATGTCCATACATGCGACTATACATTGGTTATTGCAACAGTTATCAAGCAATTCGCTTCCACATATTTGGTTAACAATGAATGACATGCCAGAAACTTCTTTTAGTCTAACAGGGATGAGTCTAATGGACGAATTACAGTGGGCCGAGTAGGTGAAGGGGGTGGTCTTCGACTGGAGAGAAAGAGAGAAGAAACAATAAGCACAAACACTGAGAACAAACCGGGCACCTTTTGCTGTTGCTACGTGAACATGCACATGCTCCTAAACACAACAATCTTATTTCCAGGTACACTGAAGCATGATGGTCCCAGGTATCCACAACAAGGAATAAAGTGAAGGGTTTGCCACATGCATACATTTCCTTAGCCCTCTTCACACACAGGGAGAGCTCTTCTCTCTGGTCCACAGCCTGGCTATTCTCTGAACACAGTTACCTTCTTGTGCCATGGAAACCATCGGGGAAGATCATTATTCCTCTTTTCTCAGGGGTCAGTGCCAGCCTGGACAGCCACAGAGCAGACTTACAGGCATGTTTCAGACTGGCCAGCTGAATTCGAGAAGACAGCTTGCAGTGACTTCAGCTGCTGTTTGCAGAAGCAGAAAAACCTGCAGCTCCTTGCACAACTGGGCTAACTGGAGCCATGCAATGTGCCTGAATTTGAGGCTCAAATTTCAAGCTTTGTATCAATGGCCAGTTATGAAAATGCTAGCCGTGGCTATGGCTTCTGGACTCATTCATTTACCACTAATGCATTCCTCTATCAACTTCGGTACCTGCTAAGGGAGTCCCCGATTTTTTGGGAAGGCTTATCGGTCTTTGTTCCTGTTTCAGCTGGCTGATTCAGCACAGGCTCCTGTGTACTGCAAACCCCTGCATTTCAATTCCAACTGCATCATCGTCTGATAAGAGACCACATCACAAGAGTTAGCAGCAGTACAATCCTGGAGCACGTTCCACCTGCAGTCCAGGCTGAGCAGGGATAGTCCAGGCTGAGATCTTCCTCCTCCCTCACTTCATCGTAGGATGACACACCAACTCTGCTGGAGTTGTAGACAGATTCTCTCTGGTAGCTACATAACTGCCTTTTACGTTTTTGTGTGTATTTAGGGTACGTGGTTCATATCAGTGCTGTATGGAGATAATTCCCTCAGCTTCATCACAAAGAGTATTTTCTTAATGCTCCATTCCACCTGGGCTAAAACACGCCACTGCTCAGCAAAGCCTGTGCAGAATCTGGGATGCCAAGACCTCTTTGGCCTCCAGTGCCTGCACTAGCTCAGAGACTTCTGCCTGGGACTGCTTTGCACTGTACAAATACATCTAAGAGACTGTTCCTCACAGCCAGCCAGCACCCTTCCAGCAGGGTTTTGTTGCTGCAGTTATTCCAAGCCATCTCTTACACAGTGTTTTTGCTCCCTGTTTTATTTAATGGGAAGTACCATCTCTCTCTCTACACCTTAACCCAGCCCAGATCACCACAAGAGCATACAGCTGCCCTGAGAGAGGACGAGCCCAGGGTCTGAACAAAGTGGGGAGCTGAGGGCCCTTCAGTTCCCCATCCAGCTTCAGCAGACTTCATTAATGACCAAGACAAATCGCACAGCCCTCTCTTAACGCTATTCTCCACCTGTGGAAGCAGGAACCTTTCCTGTCTCTGAAGAAGATTACAAAGGAAACGTGCCTTATTCTCTTAAAGCTAAATAGAAGATGAAAAGAATGTCACAATGTGTTAATCTTCTTTGAACTCGAACATAATATATGAGACAAATTTACACTTGACAAAAAAAGTCTTGCTTGGCTCAAAGTGCATCTTGTATGACAATATTCTCTTTTGGTGAAGAAATGAGAATTTTAATCCCTAACATGCAACGAATACAAAATATGCCAACTGAAGCATTCAAGTAAATCAACAAGCTAAAAAAATAGACAAAATATAATTTCTTCATGGTGTATTTTTCTTACAGAAAAAATGTTACTGTGTTAACTATTGTTTCTTGTGTTGCTCTAGTGTAGGTCTTCTGGACCCATTTCCAAAATTTGTAGTTTCATAAAGAACCACTTCTAAGGCTCTGCATTTCTGCTGGGTTGCATTAAATTATTCCTTTGTTGAAATGCCTCACATTGCATTGTTTAGCGCTTACTGAAAACATCGTATCATGTGTATACAATTTACAAACAAGGGAAAATGCATACAGCTGTCTTTGTATCAAATGTAAAAGATACAAGCCCAAACATACATTTTAATACTAGGCTGAACGCAGCACACTGGATTCAGATAATGTCATTTAGTCAAATTGCAATTTAGCCCAGCAGGATCAGAAACTGGAGAGTAAAGTGGGAGGATTTCCTGGATATATAATCAGTCAAACCGAACCTGAACCAAAATCAAGTCCGAGCTCTATTTCCTCCTTGAACCGGAGCTGTTACTGCACCCTGACCATTACTTTGAATTTTCATTCAGGCCCAGTCCAGACCTGAATAAAAAAATCCCCCAGCAGGCCTTCGTTTCCACTCCAGAGTACCACTTCAAGGAGAAGCTGAGACCCCCAAGGGCGCCATCTCCAACAACGAGCCACTGCGGCCGCACACCACGACTAGGGGAGTGGGAGTTGCACCCTGGAAAGGTGCCTGCCTCTGGAAGGTGCCTTCCAGAGGAACAGCAGATGTTTGGGCAAAGGCAGCACTTGGGAAAAGACCTGCAAAAGCACCATTCACCTCTAGTCCTGCTGCTGACAGTCTCCTGGGCAGTCCCTGGTTCCCTGTGCTGGTAATGCAGGAAGAGGGCCCATGCTCCGGAGTCCATGGGCAGAGCACAGCACAGGGTTCAGCTCGAGGGACAGACCTCAGCTTCATTAGCCATCAGCACACAGTAACAACTGGCGCAAGCCAAAGCTCAAGTCAAAGTGAGAAGGAAGGACAAGCCCAGAAATTGCCTGACACTAGATTTCCCCGTCAAGGTAACAAGTCATTACATGGCCATTTTTATACTGGGAGTAGGATTCAGACCTTTTTTCCCCCCTAAAAGGAATCCCAAATCCCCCAAAGTCAGAAGGAGAGGCCAACCCATAGGTCTCTTGCTTCTCCCCCTCCTTTATGCCCAGAGCGGTGGCTGGAAATGCCAGTGCTCCCCAGGATGGAGGGGTGCAGGGGCCTGGGCACCAAAACCACCACCTTGAGATAACAGAGCCAGCGACCAGCAGCGTGCTGCTCCTTGCAAATGGAGTCCCACCTTCCTCTCTGTTCTGGGCACCTCTGAAAAAGCAAAGATCCAAAGGAAGCCTGGCATGATTTCAGCACGATCGCTTTCTGAGAAAAGGTTCTGTGAATGAGCGCTGCCAGACGCTCCAAAAGGGGAGCAATGGGGAGCAAACAGGCAGTAACCTGGCGAGGAGAGCAGCAGGGGGAGCTCCAGCCTGCCTGTGGACAGGAGTGGGGGGAAAACCAGAGAAAAACAACCTCCCCCGGATCCCTGCTCCAAGCTAGCTGCCATGCCAGTGAGTAAATATGTGACTAAGCCCAATTAAATGTTTAGTCTGAGGCCAGAAGATGATAGCGGTAGAGGCAGCGTGGACCGCGTTTTCTCAGCATTACCGGACTGACTCCGACAGCCCAGGGGTGCGTTCACGGTGCTGAGCTGCTCCCGGGCCCCGAAAGGCGGCTCCCGATTCATAGAAAGCTCCTTCTTATAAAAATGTCACTGCTGCGGTAATTCCAATTTGGTTATTGTCTCCAACATTTCAGCTGGGTTTTCAAAGTTTTGGGGCAGAGTCCTGCTGCCTGGCCCCTTTAACGGGCTGCTCAGTCTGTTGTGGTTTTTGGTTTTTTGGTGGTTTGTTTTTTTTTTTTTTTTTAAAAAAAATAAGGGAACAGTGTTTGTAAAAGTTAGTGCTAAAGGGGCAGGGGATCATAGGTCCCCAGGGTTGAGTAAACGAGTCTGCAGAAAGAATCAGTTCTTCTAACTAGCACACATTAAGCAGACATAAAGAATTTACCAATGAAAATTGTGGACTAAGTATGTATTTAATAACTCCCTCATGTTGCTGCAGAGACTCCTCCTTTGAAGAGCTCAGTGGGGTTTTGAACGGAGGATAACTCTTACCCCCATGCAAAAACTTTTTAAAAAAGGAAAAGTTTTACATTTATTTTTAACCTACACAGCACACCCCATTTTTCCAGTTTTAAAAGAACTCCTAAAAGCTTTAGCTAGGCAAATGCAGAGCAAAAGAAACTAAATAAAGCAAGTCTAGACTTAAAATTCGATCAGAAACATATGGGAACTCTTCAAGCGTTTGCCTTTTGAGAAGTGCTATCGCTCCCCACACAGAGTCCACAAAATATGCTTTCAGTAAAGCATGGCTGTAATTACCATGGGAGGCCCCGCTCAAAGAAGATGGCTTCTCTTTTCAGAGCACAGCTAACGTACTTCTAAATAAAAGGCTTTCATTTCCACTTACATTTTACATTCTTCTTCGCTTGTGACCACCAGAGAACGCTTGCGGAAGGCATGCACATAACTATATTTTATGACATATAGGTATATGGCAAGAGAGATGTATATATCTGAAATTGTAAACAAAAGTCCATTATTCTCTCCCTTTTCCATGATCTCGGTTTCCCTATAATGCAGCCCTCTCGGAGTACATTGACACACGACATCGTCTTTGCAGAATTTAGCAAGAAAATATTTTTTAAAAAAATCTCTAAGCAGCTTTAAGTCTGACTGCAGCCAAATTCTATTTTACGTGACAATACAAATCTGGATGTGAGGCATACAATAAGGGGACAAAAGTGACTGACTTCAGGCGAGTAATAAATATAGTTTCTTGTTTGGGTGATTATTTAGAGAGATTAAGTACCTTGTTCTTGGGATAGTTACAATGCCTTGACTCATTTTATTTTTACACGCGTCTCTCTGTTTCAGTAAGATCCTCAGACACCCACACAGCTTAGCCTCTACTTTTCCTGGTTCTTGTATCAACCTATCTAACTTTTATAAGGCACCTCTCCACCTCCATCAGCCTCTAGATTTGGAAGAAAATCCAAACTAGAAGTGAAACTACTGTAGCCATCATGGTTGAAGACTAGAGGCAAGACATGGTTTGTAGGCCTGATTAGTCTACAGTCTATGCATACTTAAAACGCTTTCTGGCCTACCGGCGATGCAGCATGGCTACTGCGGAGTCTCCCAAACATCAGCTCATGAGAAAAGATCTTGAGTGGAAGTGAGAAAACCAAGAGGAGTTCAGGCACTCGATACTAGTGATGCAGGTCATAAGAAAGCAGGAAAAAGCAGTAAAAGGATGATGACGTTAAGAGGAGTAAAGCAAGAATCACGGACAAGAATCAGAAGATGATGATGGTTATGGGAGAAATGAGAAACGGTACTCAGTGGTGACGAAAAGAAAAAGTAGTTGGGGAATATCTGTCTGAGATGGTCCCTTACCCGATGTTAATGATCCAAGAGAATGAAAATTTCTCAGATTTGTTTCTGTACTGAAAAATGTCATTTTGTCAGACGTGAAGTGTCTCTAGATAGGACGCTCACAGGATTGCTGTCAGAGGGCAAGTCAGGAGGAGAAGCACTGAGGCGCACAGCACAGTGGTTGAGGAGGCATGCCAGGCCTGAAGTAGCTCTCCAGCTGAATGTGTATGTATCAAGCTCCACAAATGCGTAGAGGGCATGCTGGGACTGTAACTGCCAGATACTTGCACAGCTATACGTATAGCTGAACCTCGCTATTTCAGATGATCCAGCTGCACAATATTCTGTCAATGGAAGAAGTTTCATGTTAAGCGTAAGCAAGCTGAAGTTGTTAGATCATGCTGTTTTATCTGATGCCTATTTATTTTAAGTGAAAGACACAGAAGAGTAAGAGTGAATGGGAGGAATGTGTCCTTCCACTAGCCACCACTACACTGCAAGCAGTATAAACCTCTATTAATTCAAATGCGAACGCTGTTCCAAAGCCTCGGAGTTGCTGAAGTTCCACTGTGTGTGACTTAATACAGATACTCCTTTTAGAGGCAAAGAGGTCCAAAACATGATGCTTCACTAGATTAATTTATTATTTGCAACTAAAACTACTTTTTCTATATGACCATCATAAATTAATGTCTATCACACACACACAAATATATTTGTATGTTTATGTGGGTGTTGCATTTTCTAATTAGTCATTTCAGGGAATGAATGTATCATATGGAAAAACTCAGCCTGAATAAACAAAAAATTTAATTCAACGGAGCAACCAAGAAAAACTATTCTTCTTAACAAACTGCGTGTTCTTGTTTGCCCTTCAGCAGGGAACATGTCAGGTAAGCAAGTGTAGAACACATTTGTGGAGGACTATCCCAACCCTTCGGAAACCCTAGGTCAGGATGGTCAAGGTTATCAAAACTGCCCGTGGAAAAGAGAATTAGGAACATTGAGTGACATATTCAGAATGCTGCTCTACCTCCCTCTGTCCACAGCACAAAATGGCAACAGAAGGGACACAAAATCAGCAGAAGGAACATCTCATCTTTGTGTAGTAGCTCAAGTCTTGTGTACTGGTTTGTATTTAGCTGTACTGTTCAGCATCAATGCGAATCATGCACCTTGTCTTTGAACACCACATCTACTTCTGCCCCCTCTGTTCTTCCTTCCTGCTCACCTTTGACTTTCCTCTGCCTTTTTGTCTCTCTCCTCTTTACTCATCTTGGTGCAAGAAAGGGAGCAAACATCCTGCTTGTCACCTCCAGCTGGAGTTGCACCTCTTCTTGTCCATGGTGAGAACTAACATAATTATCAGTGTCTCGGTTGTTAATGTGGCCATTCAGTGCCCTCATTCACTAACAATCCAATACAGCTTGCAGGGGACAGGAGAGTCTTTCAAGATGCCTGCAGGTTCAGAAGGTTCAGATCATCACTGCTTTCTCTCTGTTTTCTGTCATATGTTTTCTCTTCTGGCATAAGGAAGGCTAGAAATGCACTGCTATTCTGCCCACGCTTTCAGACAAGGCAAGGAATTTCCTGCTTAACACCCTTGCTCTAATCCTGCAGAGCCTTCATGGCAACTGTTATTGAACTACTCTGTTATGAGGTTAAATAATTACCGGGGACAAAACACATCTTCAAGTTGCTGTATTTCTGGCAAACAACATTTGCTATTGTCTGACTCTACTTTCCTTTTTCAAGTTTAGAGAAGCTAAAAATAAAACCCACTTCCTTCTACTAACAGTATCCTGAGAGAGAAAGGGCTAAGGAAGAAAAAAAAAAAAAAAAGTTTTTGCTGAAAATACCTAACAGAATAAATTACTTATTCATTCAGTTCACCAGCTGACACTCCCAAAGCTTTATCCCAGAATCACTTCTTTCAACTTTCAACTTCTTTCAGATTCCTTCTTTTTCCGTTTTCCTCCCTCTTGCATCATTTTTACTTACCCTTCCCCATCACATGGGACTGGTCTACACTGAGAGCTGAACTTTGAAAGTAACTTGCAACCACCGCAAATGGATGTCTCCTAGTTCACCTCATTTTAAAAACAATTTTTGTTGAACAAGGCAGGAGCAAGTAGCTCAGGAACAATACTAAAGACAATCAAACCTACCTGAGATACAATAAATAAGAACAAACCTAAACTCCACGTACAACAAGTGACTCTTCAAATACATTTGTTCAACCATATTGCCCATCAGAAAATTCCTAGACCGCTGAAGATATGAAGTGGAGAGCCTGCCTCTGGCTGATGAAAGGAGATGCTGATGGGAGTTAGAGGCAGAGGCAGCAGATACAGTACTTAGGCTACAATATCTGACATCCCATGAACTTTGTTTTACTTGATCTGCAGGACAGTCGTCTGGAGGAAAGGTATATGAAGGAAGACTGTGAACAAAATCCTATCGCTAGTCTAGAAGAAAGCCATCCGTTTTAGGGGCAGCAATCAGAAAAGTTCCTGGAGCAGAAGTAGAAACCTTCCTGTATCTCTTACAGCATTACAGTTCAGGCAGCTGAAAAATCAGTTCTGTGCAAGTGCCATTACAAATTTCTTGTAAGGTCAGTATTGCAGAATTATAATGAAACCACAAGAGTTGTTGTATTGTGGGGGTTTTTTTTACATGTTTTTAAAACCTGCTGTGACCTGCTTTCTGACCAATGCCTCCAATATTTATCTTCCTTCATAATGCTACTTCTTTCATTGCTTCTATTAGGACTGAAGCTGCAAGATGACCCCAGGCAAGATGACCAGTATTCACGTCAACTGTTTTACACATGGCAGTATGGCTACCCTAAAGCAGTGTTCTAAGTTAGTGTTTCTAATGGTTGTCACAGCCACTGACACCAGACTGCTGTTAAGAAAGATTGCCAAATATTGCATTGTATGGTTTGAAAATTGGATAAAAAACTTTACAAGAAGACAGAAGTGCAAGGAGCAGGAGACAGATTTACAAAGGTGCCAGGGAAGGGATAAGTTGGAAAGAAACCAAGACAAGACAGTGAGAAGGAAAGGAGGGAATATGTGGGGAAGGGAGACAAATGTACCAGGCAGGAAACCCAAGTGAAGGGAGAAGGTGAAAGAGGAAGCAAACAGGATGGTCAAGAAAGGGGCAATGAAGGAAGGGCAGAAAAAAAAAGAGAAAATGCAATACTGATGAAGGAGCCAGTGGAGGAGGGAGAAGAGCAGAGCTCCTTTCTAAAAGATAAGGGAAAATAAATGGAGTCTCCTGCTCAAAGCAGCCAGCAGCAAAGGAGTATATTACTGGGTGTCCATTACAAGAAATGTAAATTAGACTGGTAACAAATTTCACAGGGGTGTCTTCCCCCAGAGCAGAAATCACAGAAAGAATAACTGATATTCTTGTCTGTCTTGTGATTTTGGGGTCCTTGGACAAGCAGAATTGGAAACATACTGACTGTGAAAGATCTATGTCCCCTCCTGTGATGGGTTCTGGCTTTGCATCACCCATATAGCTGTATATTCTTTTCATCACAGACATGAAATGCAGAATTAAATTAGTTATCCTTTGGCTTTCTTTTTCCCCTTAAGTTCAGTTGGATTTTGAAATCTCTCCAGATGACACTCTTGTTTCTTTACTTGCATGAAACATTCCTAATTACTGATCATACTTTTTGAATATAACCTTCACTGAAGATCCATTCGAAAAGGACAAATGGATGCTACTGTTGGACAGAGCTGTGCTCTTCTACTTGTAATGGTAAGGGGTAATGGTTTTAAACTAAACCAGGGTAGGTTTAGACTAGATATAAGGAAGAAATTCTTTACAATGAGGGTGGTGAAACACTGGAACAGGTTGCCCAGAGAGGTAGTGGAGGCCCCATCCCTGGAAGCATTCAAGGCCAGGTCGGACGGGGCTCTGAGCAACCTGATCTAGTTAGCGGTGTCCCTGCTCCTGCAGGGGGGTTGGACTAGATGACCTCTAGGGGTCCCTTCCAACCCAAAACATTCTATGATTCTATACTTGTACTTGGGTGTTCAGATTGAGATCATCCAACTCAGCATGCACATGTTTTAAAGGTGGGCACTTATTCACCCTGCCAGAAGAGTTTGATGCAATGGCTATTTGATTATTATTTATATTCCATTAAAAAATACAGTAGTAAGCTTTTAAGGCTGCAAGGTCAAACTTTCAGAAGAGAGGAGATCCCCAGGCTAAGGCAGGATAACTCTTCTGGCCTTATATGCTTATACACTATGACAGATTTTAATCAGAGGATCACGTGCAATGTTTGCAAGGGATTCCCTTATCATTCAGTGCACAGGGTTAGACTTTACATTAAATCTTTCCAAAGAACTCTAATCAGTAAAAACCCATCACAGAAAACTTAACTTCATGGTTGGTATTTGGCAGTCAAAGAGCTGAGTGCAGAGCCCGTGGACCAGGAAATGTCAGGCAGCAATGCTTTCTGCAGTGCTTCTGGCTTTGTCTGGAATTTTCTAACTGTAATTACTGTCAAGTGTAAGTACTTTTTTTGTGCCAGGTGGGCAGAAATCCATAATGATGGCTTACAACCTAGATTAGTTACAAACACAACAGGTCATGTAATCAGCCTCAGTGGCATAATAAAATGTAGGTGTATAGCAGCCATCACCTCTTCCATGCTGGCTGGCTGTGGGTTGCAGTAAACTGTAGAGAGACAGCTGAAGGAGGTGGTAGGGAGAGCAAGGGACTGTTCATGAACAGCATGGTGTGAATTCTCTCCCCACTGCTTGTCTCACATATAAAGACCACCCTCAGCCCCCAAGGACTGAGCACCAGCATGCCTGAGGTTGACACACACATGCTTGAGAGAATTTAATGTTCCTGCCTTCTTGAGTGGATGGTCCAGACCTTCAAGACCCCTGTTTAACCACGTCCCAGGGTTCCACATCACACAGGGTCGCATAAGTTTTAATGGCAAAGTGAGTAACAATCTCCAGTGCTTTGTTGGGAAAGCCTTCGTGAATCCACAGTAGTACTGCAGAGCAGGACACAGAGAGAAAAGGGGAGCACCCTCCCACCCCTGCTAACACCATGGGCTCTGCTGCCAGGAGAAAAACATTTCCATTTCAATTGTTTTCCTTGTGGCAAAGCTGAGATTCCCATTCAGGACATTTAAAAGACATAAATCAAAGCATCCACAGTAGAACTAAAATTTGTCAAGATCAGGCTTTCCAAATAGGCAGGCAAACACACATCATGGTATGCTGAAGTGGCTCTAGTGCCTGCTTAAAGCCATCTTACCAAAGCAAGCATACAGCTGCATTTTCTTTCAAAATACTACTGCAGTCTTTTAAGAGAGAGAGGGAACAATCTAAATTCTGGCAGCGGGGAATATTTCACAAATCATATATGCTTTGGCATCAAGCCCTTTAAAGCCAGGGGCCTTTACTCACAGGCTTTGCTGGGAGAGATCCACCCACCTCAAGTGGGATTAATTAAAAGAGGCATGTATCATGCAAATAGTTTCTGTTTCCTTACAGAAATATTCAGAGCACATAACCCAAAACAGCTTTAGAATCAGAGCGAAGCAAGGAAGAAAATTATTTCCTGCTCCCCTAACCCTTTTCCTTTCCCTATAAATAAGCGAGGAACAGTGAGAAAATGCCAAGAGCCCACAATTTCTGTACAATTTCTTTGATTAAATGCTAATAAAGCTGAGGAAAAAAGGGATTTTTTTTTTTAAAGGCAGGGCTTGTATCTCACTATAAGGTGGCCAATTCTCCAAACCAAGAGTGTGCTCAGCTGGTTGTTGGAAAAGGACAGTCCAAGTCTTACCCCTGAAAAGGATCTTTTTATCTTAAGGCAGAACAGGAGAAAATAGAAAGCTTCTATTTCTTCAGTGTGTCAGGATTTTCAGCTCTGCGTGACAATGTCGGGGGCTGCAACAAAAAGCTTCTTTGGAAAGCTAGATGAACTTGAAAAATACACCTTTCTTCTCAGGAAGCTAAACTGTTTCCCCAGATAGGAGAGATCCCGACACTTCAAGAAATGATTGCAGAAAGTGGTGGTAAAGCAGTCAGAGCACAGAGCCCCAGTTCTAAAATAAGTCACAGAGAAAGCTCAAGTTTCCACAAGAACTCTTCCTCAAAACTGTTTTTTTTTTCCCTTTTCATATCTCAGACCCATTTTCTGAGTCAATTTCCTATGATCCTGCAAAGGCTGTTATTAAAACCAGACCAAGCGTAGCAGAAATTCCAGGGCTCAAAAGAAACTTTTAATAGGTGCAGGAGCCGGCCACACTGTCCCCCTCAGGTGATTTCCCCTGCAGCCCCTTCCCTGGGATTTCCTCTCTCGGAGTTTAGTCAGCAGGAGAAACCTGAAGTTTCAGCAAAACGGCAAACCCTTCCTTCATTCTTAAGCAGCTGAGATTTTTTTTTGTCTGAGGCTTTCATAGCTCTAAAAAAGAGAACTAGGATCCAGTCCAGAAGATGTGTATTGCAGATATTTTTTCCACAAAAATGTCAGGCAGTCGTACGTTCAGTTATATATCCAGCTACAGCATTTTAAAAACACTGACCTTTATCAGCCACTGCTTCACATGCCACCAGTGGCAGTCGCGAATTAAGTTGTTCGTGGCCTGCTTACCCAAGTGTCTTTTGTGCGCTAGAAAATTCCTTTCTGCTCTCCCTCCCACCTATCACTTTAACATCAAAAAGATTATCATCAGACATGCTCTTGGCAAGCCACCTTAGGAAAGCAATGTTCATGCAAAATCACAGCCAGGCAGGACAAAGGAGACATGCTCATTTGCAAGTCAAGGTGAGAGACACCAGGGAGCTGTGGTTCTCTCCTGTAGTACAACTGACAAAACACTGGACCTCATTTCTGTATCTAGTATTTGATTTATCCTCTGATGGCACAGGGGAAACACTGGGGCCAGTGCCCTTCAGCTCAGTCCCAGGCTCTCCCAACGAGAGGACCCTGCTTGAACTTTTTCCCTTTCAGAGTGAAGTTTAAGTACCCAGAAAGGCAATTCTAGGTTTCTCCCCAGCGGTTCTACTGCAAGCTGCAGGATATCCACTAAGATAAATGAGTGCATTTCATGGTTGCGCACTGATGCAACAACGCCCTTTTCATAGCAAATATACTTCATTCCTTTGATATACCTCATTTATTTCTTCTTCATATTATAAAGGGTAATTATATTAGAAACACTAAGCCTCAAATTTAAGTTACTGACAACTACAACAGATCTCACCTATTTAAAAGAAAGTTTTTCTCCAAAGGTTCTCTTCTCAATTACCATTTCTAAAATTGTAAATGTGTGCATTTTCTTTTTGTTTCTATTTAACTGGCATTTTTTTGCAAACTGTGACTAATTTTAATGTAACAGTTAATTTATTAAAAATGGAGAAACGCCTTTGTTCCAGCATTGCCTAATCTGCCCAAGCCTCTCATAACTTAGGAAGTTACCAAAGCCCTTGGAATCAGAGGCTTCCATATATGCGTGTGTATGTATGTATGAGTGTTTATGTGTATTATGTCATTGTGAAAATAAATATTAAGGACATTTTATTCATGTAACTTATATAAAAAAGCAGTTAATGCCACACAAAATTATAAAATATGCAAAGTTACTTTAAAAAGTACTGATAAATGCAAAGCCCTGGGAAGGAAAGGTAACAATGTGGTGATGAAAATCCTGTTTCTTAACTAATTGTTTTGTACCATATGATGTACACTGTTAGACAACTATGGACTATTTTCAACTGGCTGTAAATTACTTGCCTTGTAGAACAAGAATCAGACTCCTATCGAGTTTTTTCCACTGGTTCTATGAGGATTGTTCTTGTTCTCTCCCAGAAGAGCCATTAATTCCTCTGGTGAGGACTCAGAATGGCAGAACTGAGGACTTGTATCCCTGCCCCTCTTCTGGTAAGGGGTAGATGACATCTCTCTCTGTGAACCCCTATATGGGTACCACACAACCAGAACAGGGGTTCTAAATGTAAGAAAATCTGGCATCTTCAAATTGACTGAATGGATTATTTTTTTTCATGTAAAACTTTCTATCTTTTCAAAAAGTCACATTTGTGCTAAAAATTGGTTCCTCAAAACACCTTTGACTCTCTGCAGGGAATGGCCAATTTTGCTTTGTTACAAGACTTATTAAACAACAGTGTTCAACTTTCTGACACAGCGCAGTATCTGTCTGTTATGCTAGAGGGAGAGAACCATGCCCACCAACAGGAAGACTAGACATCTTACCTTGGGACGCTGGGAGGAGCCCGGGTCGGCCGTGAGGGAACCTGGGGAGGTCCTCCAAGGGCTTCACCACCACTTGGAAAAGGAGGCAGTGGTCCTGGGCGGAAGGGGACCGGGGGAGCCCCCGACTGAGGGCCTGGAGATGGGATTGCAGGAGCAGGTCCTCGGCCAGATAAAGGTCTGGTAGGGGGGTTGTTTAATGTAGGCCTCCTCTGAGTTGAGGGACTTGGAGGAGGTGATCTAGTGAAAGATCAGAGATTTAAGAAGTTAAGTAAGGCGGGGGGTTGGTTTTATTTTATTATTTTTTAATTTTTATTTTTTAAATAGAAATTAAACCCTTTTTTATGCCTATGACAATTTTTTTTCTTGTAGTTTTTCTTTGCTGTCAGTGTCAAAGCATCACATGTATTTAAGTCTCACACTTACCTTCCTCACAGACAGAATGCCTTATGACAGTCAGAAATAAACATATGATCAAAGAGGTAAATCTAATGGATTTTAATATTAAGAGTTCTAATGATGTTCTGCTAAACAGATTTTCTGTGACGTGGAGCCTGACGTGCTGAAGTCTTGTAACAGTTTGCAAGAAGAGGTCATGTGGATACACAGCTGGGCTGACAGAAGTGGCTGCTATCTGAAGCACCAGACAAGCTATAAATCCACTGAATGATCTTCTACAAGGCAAATATCCTGTCTGGTATTCACATATATACCCACAGAACATATATATGTGGCAAAATGTTCTTATTTCCCTCGCAAATATCATTAAACACCTGGAGGAGTATCTGCCCAAAAAGACAGCTAGGGAGGGAGCTGCTGATGCTGACAATGTCTGCCTGTCCTAAATTTAAATTGCAATCCAGATTTGAGGATCCTTACCTGCGGGCCTGCTGAAGCCAAGAGTCATCTACAGGAGGGGGTGCAGGGGTTGAGACAGTGCTAGTGCTGATATCACCAATGATTGCTAGGGCTTCCTTTAGGGCTTGGTACATGCGGAGCATTTCATCTCGCCTCTGCGCCTGTTCAGCCGACTCTTCCATTAGAGTGTTTTGGTCCTCAGAAGAATACAAGTGAGCCAGGAGCTCTGCGTTGATAAATTCCTTTACCTATTTCATCAAAGAAAAACCCCACCAAACAAATAAACAAAAAAAAAAAAAAAAAATCCCCTACTGAAAATACAATACTGAACAAATACAATGTGAGATCCACAGAACCAGGAGACAGACAGATGTAAATATAATCTGTTTCTCCTACTACCTTATTTACATCAACTCTACTGGTTTTTGTTAGGTCAGATCAGGGACTAAAAAACGCTGAACTCTCGACTGAGTTGATAGTGCAGCAGCCTGAGGTCTAGCTGTGGCCCAAGAAAAGGCTGGCACATGCAGCTGGGCAGAGCAGCTGGAAAAGGATGGACTGGACCTTTTAGCAGCTGCCTGCTTGCAGATGGGCTTAACGCCATTACCAAGGCACATTCTGTGACAACAAGGGTAAGACAGATTTGTGCAGTCACTCCACAATGCGCTGCGGCCTTTTTTTGTGTCTGTCTTTGAAACGCTGGACATGGTTGGAGCTAACAGTGGTCTGTGTCTCTAAGGTGACATCCGGGTTTATACAGTTCATTTGAAACAGGCTTCCCAAAAGCTCCCAGGAGTCAGCTGGCATTTTGGTCCAATTCTAAAGGGCTGAGAGTTAAATGGCAGCCATTAGCAATACCATCAGATACTAAATTCCCCTGGGAATGGGAATTTTCAGGCTTTTTAGCATCTCTGTCAATTATTTTCTTAGCAACAATTTACTCTACTGTAGACAGTATCTTTAATCTCCAACAACTTTGACGGACTCTAAATATCCCATCCACACACATTCAAACTGAAGGGAGAAGTCTTCAAGTAATCTAATTTACTATATTGATTTCCTGCTACGCTTGCCCTGGTTATGGAAACCTGGGCCACATTAGGAGAGATAAAGAGCTAGAGGTACTCTGATTAAATAAGACTGGGGTAAATAGACCAACTGCTGACCTACTAAATCCTTGCATTTGAAACTTTCGTTGCTGTTCTGATCTATTTCTCATCTGGCGTTTTGCTCTATAAAGCTTTTTTGAGCTGGAGATACTAACAATAATACATTCCCAAGATTCTGATTACATAAACCTCAGCTCTGTTTGCACATGGGTTTGTGCTGGTTTAACGACATTGATTTAAATCCTGACAGCTAGACTAAGGTAAAGTTTGTGTTCAGACGAGGTCAGTGAGAGCAGTCGAACTGCATGAGCATGGGACCCCTTATAGCCACTTAGCGATGAAAAAAAGGCCAGGAAAGACCTTACAGGGAAACAAAACCATATTGCTGGGCTTGATTGTCATTTCCCATTCACGTATGACAGGAGATGCACAAATTCTTAGCAAAGCCTGCAAAAATTTTCCATGAGTCTCATGCTGTTTTCCAGTAGATGGTACTGATCAAGAGCCAGAGTACACTACTTTCCTCATGATTGCCAAAAACTCCACATTAAAACCAGATATCATAGTTAAACAGCATCACATTCTACTCGATTAAATGAGCATTTTAATGGCATCACTTCAAAAAAAGAAGTAGTCCTAAAATTAGATTAAGGCCAGAGCTGATTGTAAAAGCATTGTTAAACCACAAATATCTGTTCGAAAAAAATCAGCCTGTGACAATTATCATGAGAGATCCCTGCCTGCCACTAGCAGGAGACTCAAGTACCTCCCTGAACTCTTCTGGAAGGGGAAGAGTGCTGCGTTAAGGACGGTTCTTGGATCAACCTCTTTCCTTCTGCAGACAGATGCACTGTACTACACAGAGGAAGATCTTCTGCAATAGCCACTTTCTCCAGCTTGGAAAAGGAAGGGAAAATGACACCTACTCATGCCTTTTCTCCTTTCTAGAAAACAGAAAGACTCACAGGAATGGTTTAAAACATTTTCTTCCACAGATATCAGACCTGCATTCAAAGCTGAACCATAGCAAGCATCCGAAACACCAATGCCACGAAGACTGTCCTGTCACTCCGAAGGGCAGTAAGATGGGCTTGCAACTTCATTTCATCAGCAGGCAGACTACAACACACATCACTGCCTCAAACGCAAACACAATCCATTCCTTAACCTTAAATTTGGCAGTAACAATACCTTGGAGTTTCGCTACTCAGCTGAGATTAATATCAGCACTGCTTATGGACTACAAACTGTCTGCTGTAAGACCACCCCTCTTGTATAATCTGTGATACCTAGGCACTATGAAACACAAATTCTGAAATGTGTGTTTCGTTTGTGCATGTTTGCATTGCTAATGGTAACTCAATGCAGTTCTGTGTGGTAAATACATTTTCTTCTAAGGTAATCAACATCCACCCTCAGGGAAGAATAAGGGATGCATTTGGAATACAACAATCTAGGCTTAGGACTCAAAATATGCTTAGGGACAGCATCTAATCATTTTCTGTACACTGAGTTTGAATCTGATACTTCCCTTCAATTACAAGTGCTCATTTACAGGCCCACAAAGTGGAAAGGAAGTTCTAGGAGGACTTGGGAGGTTACAATTGTCATGGAAACAAACTCCTTGGGATCAATTTGTTTCCAGAGTTTGGAGACAACATGATGGGGCAGCAGAAAGTACAGAATATGCTCATTAAGGGGGAGGGAGGGTGTTTTTACTTAACTCCTGGGTGGATGGGTCCAAGGAACACACACACTACTTAACAGGACCCACCTTCCATCAGAGCTCCACTGCTTTCCAGGTCTTTGCACAACCTTTTGGTCAGCAGCCTTAATTCAAGCATTTCTTTCTCTTTTTAATAGCGCTGCTTTTTTTAAATTGATATTTTAGGCATTGTTTTTAATGTGGTATTTTACTGCCTGTGCCGCACAGAAACAAGTGCATTAATGTTTCTGGTCTCACTCTTCACAGTCCTTTAAAATGTTTTCATCCTTTGCCACAAATTTGAATTCTAGGATTGAGGTGTAGGTTTTAGCTCACTAGCAAGCTCAAACACAGCTACGGACTATGAGGTCAACTGAAATGTAGATGATGTTGTATGTTGGTTTTGTGTGCCATGGTCAGCCAGCATGGCAGACTTTACCAATGTAACAGCTGATGAGATTCAAAGTATGAAATCTTTAAGAATTCTACTTCCGAGTAAAGCACCCGCTACAGAGACCCTTAAACTATTCCATATGAGGAGGTGAGTGGCAGAAAATTTAATGTAAACTTTCAAAAGGAACTGCTCACCAAACTCTGCAGTGTATGAAATGAGAGCTAAAACCAGCCCGTTGGAAAGGCACTGAAGTTGTGCTAAGTCAAATCGGCAAGTTGCTAGCTGTGATGTGGAAAGAGTAGAGAGAACACACTTACCCTATAAAGTCTAGAGCATGGCTGATTTCAGGAAAAAAAGGGCAGTTCCATTGTTCCCTTTCCCATGCTCTTTTGTAAAAAAATCCCCCATGACTAGAGCATTATTTGGAGCCTGACTCCCCTAAACCTAAAAAAGTTAACGGAATATCTCTCACCCTCATGCAAAAATTCTGCCCGTATTATATGTACCAGGAAATCCCATTGAAATTTCCTGTCCAACCACCTAACTCCACAGGGCTAATGAAATCCATCAGACGAAGGCCAGAGGTGGCTCCGAGTCAAAAGCAAATGCTACTTTCTAACCAGATTTGTCATATTGCATATTGTATTTGTGAAGATTGATTGGTTTGATGGCCTCACAGAAAAGGTGCTACCCATAACTAACAGGAGCTGTGCTCTCCATTATTAATTTATATGGCAGCAGTGGCACTATTATTAAGCTTAGATTTCAACAAGGTCCATTCAGAACTCTGCCAGGAAACAAAGGCTGAGATCCTAGCACAGTGGAAAAACAATGATATCTCAAAACCATTTATTTATCCAAATAATCTTCAGATCTAAGAAAGACACACACAATAAATCAACCAACCACATCTGCTTATCTAAACAACAGTGTCCAAGGCTTCTAGATTTATTCCTTGAAAACGGTAACCTGAAAATATAAAGAAACCCAAATAAATGAAGAACTGCTTTAAGAAACCATGACGAAGGGCTACAGATTGAAAATCAAGGAAGCACAACTCTGCTCTGCTGCTCTCACAGACTGCCTAGATGGAGCTCCCAACTCCCTTTTCCTGTTGTATCAAAAGCAAGACACAGAAAAAAATCCTATATTTACCTTTAAACAATAACCTATATTCTTATATGTTATATTATTAAGATGTAAATGAATTCAACCTTTAGCATTTTGGAGTAAGCACTCAAGGCAGTGTGCCAGCCTTTGAGAAGGCTGCAGAACTTCCTCTTGCTAGAAAAGATTGGAATATTTTGTTTAAGTGTGACATTTATGGGAGCATGTTCTTCTTTTTAGCATGTGCTGTTGTTCCTGCTATATTCAAGAGGTGTGTTTGAGCGTAAGAGATTTGACAGACGTGTTAAAATAATTTAGAACTCTGCCTGCTACTTACATTATTGATCATAAGATGCATGATTGTTTTCGGTATCAAATCTCGGATACATTTGTTGATAATAGACATGTAGGAGTCCACAAGATTTCGAATTGTCTCCACCTGTCTCTCCAGCTGGGGGTCCATTGAAAAATTGTCTGCTTGGCCATTCTCGTCATTTTCAGTCTACACAGAAGAAAAAAAAAAACAAAAAGTCAAGTCTTTCAGACTGCAGTAAACTGGAAATATATTGGGGAAAATACCTGGACTTAAACTGTAGTAATGCAGCAATGTAACTCACACAAAGAAAATCTGGAGGTTAAAATATGAAGTATTGGCCTGTTTAACATTAATGTTTAGAATCATGAAATCTGGCCTTTAAAGTTTAAGGCAATATGAGATGCAAGACCTTTTTCAAAGTACTTTATGTGTTTCCACACCAATTTGTAATTTTATATTAAAGAAAGTTTTCAGACAAAGATGCGTGGTGGTAAATGAAACCCCAAGAAGTTATCGCAGATCACTTACTGCAATACTTATTATCAAATATTTTACCATTCAGATTCAGCCAGCTTGACCCATGCAAGAAAGCAGCACCGTAAGTCTGGATTTTGAATTTTACACTCCTATGGGTAAAAAACACCCTTGTTATTTAAGGATGACTCAGTTGTAACAAATTCCGCAGTTCAGCCTCAAACCTGTTAGATGTAAATAGCACCTATATAAACAAAGGATTTATGAAGGATAACAGCAAAAGCATCATTGGTTCCAGTGCTCAAGGCTCAGCATAACATAGGCTGGATTAGAGGTCTCTTTTTCATTGGACAGAAAAAAACTTCTTTGTATGTAAACAGCTGACATAATTAAAGAAAATACCAGGAACTTTAACTGGAAACTAAAAGGTATGTACTTTGCTTCAGTCTGGGCTGTATAAATATAAGAAAACCTAAAAAAAAAATTAAAAAAAAATATTAGCCTTTTGGTGATAATCAAACTGCTTTCTAAGGCTCAGAGATGCCAAAAGAATGAAATTTCAACCTGGAAAGTACAAAGAACAATGTTCTTTCCCCAAACTCTGACATATAATACTTCTCCCTGAAAACGACCACCATATAAGCATGAACTATAAAATCTAAACCTGTTCTGTTGGTACCTAGAAGCATAACATGAAGAAACACAAAGTACTTGCAAAAAGTGAATAACCCAATAACTAGAACTAGTTATATACCAGCCAGACCCCTGCCAGCACAGCTCCATTTACAATACAGCGTTTAGCTAAAATTTGCACATTGCTGGTGTTTGTAAAAGAAGTTTCAAAAGTTCAGATTGTTTTTAATTACAGAGAAATTACTGGAAAAACAGCTAATCTACAGACTTTAAAAATAATTAGCAGTGCTTCCTAAAAATCTTGGGACTGTGGAGGACACTGAAAGAGCTCTTGATGTAAAATAGTGGTTTCAATTCTGTAACACCAGTAGACACACTACACTATAAACCTTAATCATTTTGTTAATAAACTGCATATGCCAAAAAGTCACAGCAGGCAGATTGAGTATTTTCCTTAGCCTCCATGTCTGAAAAGAAACTAACTGTAATTTTGCCTGTGAAATACCAAATAAATGGGAAATCACGTATCTATCATATATCCACAGATTTTAGCCAAGTAACTGCAGTCCAAAAATGCCCTCTTCTTAGTTCCCCTGCATTTGACTTCTCTTTCCTTTCTTCTTCACTGCGTATATAAAGTATGGTATATGCATGGGGGTTTTTTCTTTTCTTTTTTTCTTCACTGTTTAAATTACAGATTTCAATAAGATTCCTAGCTGGCTAAGCAGCAAAGTGACAGATGTTTATCATTATCCTCATCAAGAGAATGTAAAGTAGAAATAGTAATTTGTCTCTGATCTTTAAGGCAAAGGGTAATAGCCTGCAAACATTTAACCTTTTATATACAGGCTCATAGGTGATATTTACAGAAAGTGGATAATACTTCAGGAGTCCGTCTCCTATTTGAAACTGGAACAGACCTAACTTCATACTATTGAGTTATTTTCTCTGAAATAAAAAAAGATCAATCTTTCATGAGTTTACAGTAATTTATTATGAAAGCTTCTGGCCATAGCATTCTTAATGATTTGATGTCTCAACTGAAGGCTTTTCATGCCAGAAACCATCTTGTTTGCATCGCATCAGGCACGTGGAAATCTGCTTCTAACAGATCTCTGTGCTATACAGTACACCTACAAGCATTACCAGGCTTTCTTTTGTAAGACATCTCCGCATTGTGCCAACAGCAGCATCTGAGAGCGAGGTTGCCTGGTAAAGCTGGGCATCAGAAGACGACAGAAGTGATGTAGACGCCCTAGTCCATCTCCATGTCATTCTTTCAGAACAGCTGGTTTTCTCACTGAGCATCATGGTGACTCTAGCTTCGGTGCAAGCCGCCCCTCAGCCCTGCCACTCCACATTCTAGAATGGCTTTTGCAAGTCTGTTGCAGTGAATAAACCCAAACCAGGATATGTAAGAAAACCCTCGCATCTCTCTGACCGCTCTTGGACAGAATGTTCACACTGAACAGAAAAGGAGAACGAAGCAGCTGGAAACAGGTCTCTGTGCCTTCTTTCCCAGCAGCCAAAGTCCCCTTTCAGTGCTCCTCATCCTTGAGCCAGAATTTGCTAGTTCCAATAGCAAGTGTTAAGTGACAGCATATGAATTTGTGCTAAGTTTTCTTTCAGTTGACTCTTGCTTAATACTGCTATTAATTGTTGACAGGAACGGAATATTATTACTTCAAACGAACACAACTGCAGTTACTTTAGGAACTTTTGTAAGCCTCCAGCAAAGAAACTATGGAAGAATCTAGAATACTAAAAACAAGGTAAAGAAAATTAGATTCATCTTGGAAAACTCAAATTCAGAATATCTGATGAAAATACACCAAAGTTACAGAGAAGCAATAGGTGAATAAAAACATGGATGAAGAGAAGGTAACATGGAAGCCAGGATGGTTCTTTCATTTATATACACACACATTGCCACAGAGACAAGGTCCTTCCCTTCTAAAATATGCATCATTGCTACTCTTCTACCTTTCATGCATTTAGCTACCTCCTATACTAAGAATGTCTTAAGGATTAACTAGAGTGTCATACAAGAGAAGACTAAAAACCGCATGTGAAATCCAAGCCACTTAAGTTTGTGGGAATTTTACTGCTGGCTGCAGTGGGAATAGGATTTCACCCTACACATGCATTTCTACCAGAAAAGTTATCGGTCTTTTGAAGACTGTAAACTCTCTGCTGCAAGAGGAATGATTTAGTGTGGTAGAAGGGGATGTAGGCATGAGGACTTATGTGCAATCCAAAAAAAAGAAAAAGAACAGTACCTCAGAATATCAGCATAATGCTGAAGAATGTCCCAAGAAAAAAAATCAGGAAAAGTGATTCCTTTTGAAATTCACAGCAAAACTGGTAACATACTGAAAACAGTCCTGAGCTGGCCACACAGAGAGCGCAATACTTCTAATTTCCATGATTTCATTACATTCAGGGCAGCTGCCAGCATATTTAAGAATGTCTTGTATAACATTCCTGATGTCAGTTCCAAGAAGGAGCATTTGTCTAGCATTTTCATTAGAGCAGTGGATCAACCAATTTTCTGTAATCAAAAAGGCATTCTATTAAAAATGACTGAGAGGAAGCAGACTGGAAGGTGACTGACTAAAGGGTAAAAGTCAAAGCAGCAGCAAAGCAATGCTCTGTATGCTAAGAAATAAGTCCGTGGCTGCAATGAGAAGCCAATAATTTAAAAGCTGCTTTCATAGCGTTGATTTACAGATAGATGCAAGTTCATAACAACCACCTGAAAATGAATTATTCCCTCCACATCATATTTACATTTTAATTCACAGCTGCTGAACA
The DNA here is from genome assembly GCF_000687185.1 of Egretta garzetta. Lineage (NCBI taxonomy): Eukaryota > Metazoa > Chordata > Aves > Pelecaniformes > Ardeidae > Egretta > Egretta garzetta. The sequence goes on along the minus strand of NW_009260621.1, from coordinate 2,321,329 downwards.
TATAATCTATTTTATCTATTCCTCTCCAGTTAAGGTTTTTCTTTAACGCACCAACACTCAGCAGATTGAGTTGTCTTAAACCTTCCTGACTTTTCCTAAAACTTTACAACTGATTCTTGATATTGTCTTCTTTGCAGTTTGATGCTGTATATATAATTTAGCTAATATACTCTCAGCTGTACATAGTGTGCCTTTTGCCAGAGGACTGCTGAAACCACACGATGGCTTCACACAGTGAGGTTTTCTTACTGGAAGGAACCACAAGTAAACGACAATATATTACTTTTGTGTATTTACAACAAAGCAGAAAAAGAACATTTCCCGGGTAGCTTGGAAGCCGTCCTTTTCCCTCACAGAGGGTGACTTTGCCACTCTCTTCCATGCTTTCAGCATCTCCTGACTTTGTAGTGCTGTTGCCTTCATTAAGCCACCCACAGGCTTTCAGCTACTATACTTTCGTTAGCAGCCTTGAACTGCTCTAAGCAGAGCTTATGATCCGGCTTCCCCTTGCACACATGAACTCTCTCACTTCATACCCATGCAGAAGAAAGATATAACCTAGCTCAATTTGATTCAAAAGTATTTAACTCTCTGGATTAGTTTAAACAATCGCCTACTTAGATTCTTCTTTGTGGTTACAGACATTGTATAGTACAGACCATTAGCTAAAACCTTCTGCTGAATCCACATACTGCTCCCCAGATATTTACATAGCTTTAACAATCCCAAACATTCAAAACCTACATTAGGCCCTCTCCCTGCCTTCTTCAATCAGGAAGCTGATTTGGAACTATGGAACAGAAAGGAATGATGTATTACCAGAACTCTGACACATTTGGAGTTACTTTTGTCTTACAGTTCTTAACAGGTTGACAACTAATCATGTCGAATCAATCCAGTCTCCTTTTAGAGCAGGGATTCAGATCTTATGGGTAAGGTATTAACATTAGATGCCACACATTTCAGACTTCAGTAAAGCTTCTTGACACAATCTCAGGTGACATTTTCATTAATGGAAGTGTGCTCTCCCTGCAGTTACTGGTTGGATGCTCATTTCCACAGAAAAGCTGTCAAACTGGAAAACTCTATCAAGGGGACTTTCATATGGGCTGCATTTTTTAATGTGCTTATTAATGCCTGAATGCTGAGGATGGTAGATTATAGCCTGTGCTTATTACATTTACAGATGAGAAGAAACTGGAAGGGGATGTGAATACGTTAGATGACGGGACCAACGGGACAGAGTTTGCAATGATCTGGAGAAACAGTTTAAAAATCTAGATTAAATTCATTATGAATAGAAAATACTTGACTTGGGCAGGAATAAATCAGTTATGAACACACAGCATGAGAATGGCCACTTAAGGGAGCAGTTCAGCAGAAAAGGAACTGTGTCTCCAGCGCAATATAAACAGAGTATTGGTCAACAATGTCTTTCTGTTATGAAATCAGTACAAGAATTGTGCATCCAATTCTGGTTATCGCATTACCAGAAATTTGTGGCACATTTTGAGAGTGTTCAGAGGAAACCATTGGAAGATTATGTTCAGGACTCTGTAAAATATTACCTGAAAGGAAAAGCTAAGATCAATTGATGAGCTCAAAAGAAACCACCTGTGGAAGAGGAGAGATCAGTATGTTTGCAGATAGGAAAAGTTGTCAAACAAATATTTGGAAAGTGTTATGTGGTAAGAACAGTGAAGCACAGAAATAGATGGACTAGGAGAGTTGCAGAATCTCCTCCAGAGATTAGACCAACATCCCTCAGCAATGGCCTAGGTACAGAGATCCTGCCTTGGGGCAGGGGAAGGAACTAGACAACCTCTTGCAGCCTTTTCATCCAGTGGGTGATACTGGGCGCAAAGCAGCACAAAATTACGAGACCACAACACTGCAACAAGAAAAAGCGTTTCTGAAAATACAAAAAAAAAAAAAAAAAAAAAAAAAGAGGACAGTATCATATACTTTCCTTTTTGTTCTATGCAAAAATCAAGTGAAAAAATAAAACATTTCCATGAATATCCATCTCCCCTCCAAGAATCTGTACTCCAATTTCACCATTTGCTGCCATGTACATTTCTCACACAAAGGACTTTTACAGAACCCTCCCTGCGCTGCAAGTTTTGATTTGGGGCCAACAGCTGCTTTGTGCCTTTCAGAACAGACTGCTGGACAAGCAAACGCAGAAAGAGGCTGGCATAAGGAAAACAGCACCTTTGTTTATAAAACAAATACTACTTTGGAATTTCCAAACTTTTCAGTCAAAGAATTTCCTTGTCATAACAACACGTGAAGTGCCCCATATTTATAAGAGCACATTAGAAAAAAGAAAACTAGAATGTGAGATACTATTGGCATAGTATCTGCCATTATTTCAGTGTAGAAAGAGGTCAATGGATATTGGGAAGTCTCAAATAGTGATGAGTTACCCTGGAATTCAACTCATGATGATGAAGACTTGAAGTGTGATGATTAGACCAGAAGATGTTCAGGCTGAAATTTATTGTGCATTTGTTACCAAATGCGTGAAACACATTCCCAGAGACAACAGCCTGATCCAGCAGCGGACATTAATTGTGAAGAGAACAGGATCATTTGCTGTGAAAGGAGGTAATCAGTGGGTGGAGGCATCAACCAGACATCTGAGAATTAATGGATTGAAGCTACTGGCTGTTGTATGTGGTTCCCCTAAGAAGGAAAACAAAGAGAACTCTTGGAGCTTCTATCAAAGACGATGAAAATAGAAAGCAGGAGAATTAGTCATCTGTGATGCAGATCAGAGAAGTATTAAGAGTCATCACAAAGACTGAAATAACACCTTGCCTTTAATCTGTTATTTACCTCCTTACCAAAACCATTCTTAGAAGAAATGTTGGCAGAACTGATCACTGTTGAGGACTTTTACCTAGCAGTAACCATGCAGGAGAGAGTCACTAACAAAATTTTCCTTATTCCAGCAACAACGCAAAAGACTCAGGTGAAGGATTCCTTTAGGAACAAGGAATTGCCCTATTTTATGAGATTAAAATGTGGCAAGTAAGTGCTCAGTGTGGGGACAGTGGCTTGGTGAAGGCAAATCGAAGGAGATGGGCAGCGTGCATATCTGTGCGCATGCTGGGAGGGACGGACTTGGAGGAGGCCTCATAGTGGGGGAGCTCTGTATAGCGTCCAATGCACGGGCTCTATAAATTACAGCCTTCCCTTTTATTTTTAGTTGATCTAATGCACTGTATCACCTATAACTGTACTCTTTTCCATAATTAATGAAGTCTAGGAAAATATTCTGAAATTCTCCTCTGATAAGCACCTAGACAAACTTGATGTTTCCTCTCTGAGACACAAAAGAGGACGTTAAACTGTTTTCACCCCCACGTCCCTCAAGCCATGAGAAGTACCAGATCCGTCTCTGCTGGGCCAGACTAAGCCCTGGTTCACCACAAACTCAGTGCAGCACCGACAAATGATCTCCATAGTAAATGATGCAAACAAGAAATGTCAGCATGTTCCAAAATTCCTCACTTAATCTTATTGCCAGTTGTATAGTCTGGATAATCAGTAAATAAATCCCTCTAACTTTGCTCAAATCCTTAGGGGCTGAATACACAGAGAGCACTTTCTAATTCATTCTCATTAACCTTCCCAGCTCTAAACAAAGTAATTTCCTACTTTTCTTAGTGTCTGATTTTTCCACTGGCCTCTGCAACACCTGATTTAGCAGCAATGATTTCTCACTTGTGATTTCTGTTTCGAACTGGCATTGTTCGTTCTCCTCACACATATGCTTGCTGGAATAGCACGAATCAGCAAGATTTAAAACCTCCCATTCTCAAGTTTGAAGCCCCTAAAGGGAAATTGCAGTTGTGATGCCAAGGAACACAGTCGTACGTTATTTGACTTTTCCTCAGCCAGGCTGACAGCAGAGGAGGAGGGAGGGAGGAAGGAAAGGGGAAGGGAGAGGAAGATGGCATTTTAATAGCACCCACACTGATTTCACACAGTTGGATCACTGTGCTCCGGAGCGGCACCATTTCCTCTCCCCTTTGCCTCACATTCAGTCAATACTGCTACGCCAGGCCCTATGGGAAGGATTCTCAATCTTTTTCTCCCAGCATGGACCGCATCTTAGTACAGAAATCTGTCTTGTGGACACCCACCCTCATGGGCTAGCTGGCTAGCCCTGCCTTTACCCCTGTTTTTGACAGACCATTACCAACTCAAGCCTTGCACAGACCACCCCACCCGCATCCCAGATGTGACTAAATGGGCCAACATTCCTGCCACGACAAGATGGATTATCCCCCCAACTCTTGCCCCAATTCTCATAGTCTCTGTAGCACCCACAGTAATTGCTTTTCTGAAAAAAAATTAATGACAGGAATGTATTTAATCTAATTTAGGAAGTGGACATACAAGAACCACCAGCATCTTATGTAGATAAATCTACCTTTCCCAGATGTTAGTCATATGCCAAACATATCTTGGCCAGAGTTCTCGTCAAAACATTTCATTTGATAATTCAGGTCCTAAGATTCAAAGCTCTCATACACATTAATGGGTTTTCCATAAGCCCTCCATCAGGCAGAGTGACAGTGATCTACAAATTCTGGCAGGAACTCTTACCCCAGTAGAGCGTCACCAATCACCGCCATCCATACTCCCCATTTAAGAACTCCTTTAACTATGTGAGTAAAAATTTGAGCTGCGACATTCCTGTGGCAGAAAATCCTCAAAACTGATCAGGAGAAGAATCTGAAAACACTGAGAGCTTTACTGAAGTGTAACAAATACTGCTAAACAACAGAAAATCATCCATCCAGAAGCATTTTGAATTCATGCAACAAAAACAGAAACTGAAAGTTATTGGGTAACATTATTTTCAGGGGAAGAAATGAGTTGTGAGCAACTATGCCGCACATAACCCTGGACCAAATGAAATTAAATACTGCTTTATGACATGGCTTCCATTTTGTACAAATATGTCAAAACCCTTCTATGTACTCTACAAAACCAGTAGAAAATGAAAGATTTTTTTTCCTTCCTCCCTACAATAAAAGCATATTGTATTTAAGAGACAGTGAGATTCTGGTAAGTTAATACACATGTCTGTAAGCAACAAACATAAAACACTTCATGTTATAAGAACACATGCTTGTTGGCACAAACTAAAATGAAACTATAAAGTTTAATCCTTAACTCACTCTGACCTCTTCTCTATGGGGAGGTTAAAGGACATCAGTAATTAGCACTCTACCCCGAGGTCCAAGCAGACACAATATGGAGTTTACCTTTGCAGTAGAGATCACCTGGCTTTATTGCTGCCACAAACAACCCTAACCTCACACTTCAGTTGGATGTTTTTGCAAATTAACTTTTTTAATGACCTATGGCATTTTCAGTTCAAAGGACTGACTTTTTTTTCCCCCGTCCTCTTCTGTTACTGGTCAGCAGCAAAAGGTAAAATCAAGACTCATTTGCCATCTCTCATTTTTCAGCTCTTACACAGCAACGTACAATCAAGGAACCCCACCCTTGTGGCAGCATGATGAAAACGCAAACTTCTTTCAGACAGGGAACAGCAGCTTACACACGTGCTCCCAAGGATTAGAACTGGTTTTGTCAAGAAGAGAAAAAACTGTCACATCATTAGGGCTAGTCCCTCTCTTTTTAGAGGGGCTTTGCCTGCTGAGCAGAGCTGGGTAGTAAGATCAGTGGTTTAACGTATCATCCCAATGACTGAGTGTCTCACAGTGCAGTTACAGATACAGAAGTTTCACTCTTCTTCCTCTGTGGTTCTATTTTAAAATGTTTTCTGTAATAAAATTACTGTGAGACAGCTAAATCCAAGGGCGGGCATGGAACTTGAACCCATGGCCTTCTGGCTTAGAGGTGAGACTATTCCTAACTGTGCCAAAGTGACACATACATAATATGCTTTCAAGGTTTTTAGAGAGCTCTGTCATGATTTAAAAACACTAAGTCTTTGTGGTACAAACCACAGCGCAGGAAAGAACTGGGGCTCCCTTTTTACTGCTAATTTTAGCCAATGAATTGTTTATAATCTCCTGCAAAATACATAAAGCCTTATTCTGCCTTAAGCTAAGAGAGAACAGCCTTTCAAAACTGATTCTTAATTATAGTGTTCCCCTGCTAGATGGGATGGAGGCAGGTTCCAAAATTGTGTCAGAGTATATGAAGTGATAAAATGAGGATGGGTGAACTATTTTTAAACACACTCAAAGACTTTGAGGTCAAAATCCCTGAATTTATAGCCTTATGGTCATATTAAGACTCAAGGATTATTAAGAACTTCATGGTGAGATTCAAATATCATTCCATTTGAGACACCCTCTGGCTTCAGAGTATGCGTTCCCTACCAGTCTGCCTGCCAAACTGGGGCCTCCCCAGGGAGCCACCTTTAAGCACAGATTATATCCCTACCATAGACAGTCATTTGGGAGACAAAAGGGATGAGATGCTTCCATCGAAGCATCTTCCTTCCTCCTCTCTTTTCCCAAGACATTTTGCAAGTGAGGGGCCTGCCTTTCCAGATGGGCAGGAAGCGAGTGGGTTAGAGAGAGAGTTTGAGGAGTCTTAGGCAAAAGCACATAATTGCTCCTTACTCTACCCAGTCTGGAAAGCTAATACAGCCTCAGGCCCTAATGATATTCCCTTGTTGCAGTCGTGTTTTCCTTTTGAAGAGGGCAGCTGGGCACCTGCTGCTGGGACAGGATAGAGAGCTGCTGCCCAGTAACATTCAGCCTGGTTTAAAAAAAATTGATGCTGCCCCTGCTATACGGTTTCTTCCCCACCACAGGGAGAGAATCTTCCTGAAACACATCTTGAAAGTTTTAGAAAATCCAGATTTGTAACAAAATCATTGTTCTGCTCGTGGACATAAATCACATGCAAGCATCACCTGGGAAGGAACTGGTACTGCCTTTGCCCCCACCAGCTTCCCAGCACTGCCGAATAACGGTCCTGATCTCAGTTTTGACTCATGGCAGCATTTGGCTACGGAAAAGCTGTTGCCCTCTACACACATACTGGTTTATTTTCAGCAATGATCATCATACACCATTTTTTTCAAAAAGGAAAAAAGCTACCAAGTGAGGATAAAACAACGGGACAGACTTTCCCTGCCTTACAAGAGGAAATGGAAATAGCTCTCAGACCCTTTTTCCTATTGTTCTTGACAGTCTACAAAAGCTATAGGTGTACCTTCCTCTAGAGGCCACATCAGTGCCAGCAAGGGCTTTAGGGATCTGAGGACACTGCAAAATTATTTGCACCACTTACATTGTTCATTTTTTAACCGAGGTAAGGTTTTAATGGAAGCTATGGCACAGAGATGAGCCATTATTTTGAAAAATACCAGACAGTGGTTAGAAACGTCAGAGGAAGACAAAAGGCTCTAAAGCTATTTTCAGGTGAGTGGATTTATTTGTCCAATTTCTGTAATTGAAGTTACCTAAGCATCACCTAAACTTGTCAGTTTTTCCATTTGGATTTCCATGCAGTGATGTGTAACATAAAATTAATTGTAGACGGCCAAAGTAAAAACATTAGTCAAAACAAAACTCAAACCTTTTCTTGACTGCTTATGAATTTATAAAGCAACAAAACCACATAACATGCACAAAACAAAAGCCTTGTAAAAAAAAGCTTTAGTACAAAAAGGGCCTAGTGAGCAGTTAAAAAAAAATAATCCAGTGTTCTTGGTTCTGTTAATCATTAATGTACACTCATGTTTTGATCAAAGGGAGTTACTGGAATGGGCTGTGTACTATACCTACAGGAGACTACTACGCACTTATTAATATTAGAGGGTCTCCTACTTGGACCAATGCTGAATGGATCCATGTTCCTCACCTAGGCATTTTGCAAGTATTTTATATTTTTACAAATCCATGGTATTAGAACATCCTACAAGCATTAAAGACTCATTCTTTCGAAACTTCCTGTATTGGTCTGAAAATCTTTACCATTGCAATAGCAATGTGGTAAGTTCAGAGACACTTTCTCTCCTTGAGATCAAGAGATGTCATTCCTATATGGCTACGGACACCCATTACTTACTTGGGAATTGTTCCTTTCAGGAATTGGGCCTTATTCATCTCCAACTGCAGTCACTAGGAATCTTCCTCCCAATATCCACCAGCATTTACTGAGACTACAACCGCCACGTCCTTACATTTCAGGAGTGGCAAAACCAGTTTTAAAGCTTTTCCTACAGGTGCCCTTCATGAGTTTGATTTTCAGGCACACAGAATTCCTGAACTCCACTCTGTACCACAAATCATCGTCCAGCTACATCCTCTACTCCTGCATCCCACTCTGCTCCCAGCGAAGCCCCTGGCAAAATTCCCACCGAGTTTAATAGTCCTATTCCCCCCAATCACTAACTGAGGTTAATTTCTTTTCTCGAAGTATAAACAGAAATCAGCAGGTAAAAAGTTTTGTCTAATGTGGCACTAAGGCTGCGGAATTTACTCCCATGTGAGAATGGCACAATAAAGTCATTTGTTTAAAAGTAAATTGAAAACATTCCAGTCCTCTCAGGCTTACAACTATTAGTTTCTGCACAGCACTGTAGAATGTCTGGCATCAAAGGCACTTTGTGCATTGCACTGAACTTGTATTGGACACTGTTAGTGGACCATTAATCACAGCGAACAAAGATCCCATGCAAACACAAAAAAGGACTGATTTTTCACATGTTCAGCATGGACTAGAAAAGGTTAACACCACAGTTTTCTGGATACTGCGCGTTTTGAGACATGAAGTGTTGACAAGGCATCTGAGAGGGTACAGATTTTTCAACTGATAATTACATATTCCACATTAGACAATTCTTATTTGTGCCTAATACTCTCTAGAATTTGACAGAAACATACCTCAGCATAAACCAGCGCAAGTTAAATTCAGATGCCTACAAATGTACTCACTTCGTTACACCCACGCACAGATACCACACGTGTGTGCAGGGGCAATGGTTATTGGCAAGAAAGTCTACAGATGAACCATGAATGACCATGGTTGGAGAAAGTGAAGGCTTATGCAAAACACGCACTAACAGGAACGCAACTGTATGCTTGAAGCGTTGGAAGAGGAATGGGAACTGAATCAGTATAAAAATGAAAAGCCCTGAAAAGGGAAACCAGTCAGTGGCCAGGCAAGCAGCAAAGGAGGCACGGAGGAAAGACCGTGGTCTGGAATTTCAGGCTGTATTTCGGGGTGCAATTTACTGCTAACATCAAAGGAGAAAATGCTGTGTCGCAGGAGCGTGAATTACTGCTTTCAGCTCCTCATGGCTGTCATGGGCAGTTTCTTGTCATCCAGACCAGAGCAGGGGAAAAACTGAGTCATTGGCCCTGCAGCTTGCTATTTGACAAGATGATTTCCATCGGGTTCCTCAGAGCAAAGTATTTTGGCTACCAAGCTTTCACATACAAAAGTTCTTGCACTCTTCTACCAACTGTCTTGGGTGAAACAAAACTTACTATATCATTATCATTCTTTCCTAACCAGGACAGGAGGTGTAAAGGGAAGCAGTGAGGGAATAAATCGCTAACCTCAAAAAAGAAAGATACATTGTGCAGAATCTCCTAAAAATATCATTGATACACACCCATATCCAGTCAACGGTTCCCAGTAACGCAACAGCTCCTGCTACTGCCCATGGAATGGGTACAGAATCACAGCACAAAGGCATCAGCATGGTACTTGGGTCTGTGGAACAAGCGCCCACACTGAACAAAATGGTAAGAAAAGCGATGCAAGCACAGGCTTATTAGGCGAACCATGATTGTATGCAAGGCTTTTGAACATGTTTCTAAAGAAAGACTTTAAAAAAAATGAGAAGGAAAGATGGCAGAGCCTGCCAGACTGAGTAAGTTAACTGATTTTCTGACTAAGGGAAACTTGACAGATCTTTGGCTCAGCAAAGTGATACCCTTAGGAGACTGGCACTTACGTTTATGAAGATGAGTATTAATGAAAGAATGGTACAGTAAAAAATGTGTCTAACAGATAACTAAGTGATAACATGGGAAGAAGGACTAGCAGCCTTGAAAGACTTCACTGTCAGAGTGTCCAATGCATTGGTTGTACTTAAATAAAAGAGCATGAACTTGCCAGTTAAATTTGTTTCTGCCCATAACACAAAATTGTGAGGTACTGTCAACACAATGGAGGATTGAACAGTGTCCTGGAAGGCACGGATAACTTCAAGGACTGAAAAAACAGAAAAAGGATAAAATAATAGTTATATGCTGACAGACTGCTGCGCTGGACCAGGAGCTCATCACCTAGCAATAACAAAGGAAAAGAAAGCCTAAACACCTCTACCTAAGCATCAGGTAATTCTGAGGCACTGGTATAACGTGGCCATGAAAAGATCAAATGTGTTGGTAGTCTCTGTTATGAGCAATGCAGGCCCAATAAAGGGAACACCCTTTTGTACAGTACTGGTGTAATCTTGTCTGGTTAGAGGTTACGTGCCTTCAGGTGAAAGATAACGCTTTACATTCCCTTGTTTCCAGGGTTGCTGCACTATTTCCTTAAGAGTCGAATGAAACTGCATGGCCAGAACAAGAGTATTTTAGCACAATAGCATTGAAACTGCTTTTCAGTCTCCACAGGGTAGAGCACTGCAGTCTTTGAGAGCCCTAGACAGTCAAATTGAAATCGCTCTGCATCTTCTATGAACTACATGGCTCTCTTCCTTCCTCCCCTACAAGGTCCTTGTCCATGTTCCAAACCATACTCCCCTGCCTCTGAGCTGGAAAGGGCTCTGGATCAGCTCTCCCATTAAGCTGGGGAGAGTATCTGGGAGAAAAGAGTGAAGATATTTGGTTAGTGGTCTCCACATGCTGATTGACCCAAAGCTGCTTCTGCTGCTTACTGGGCCTGGGAAAAGAGGAATGTGGCCTTTGGAAAAGACTTTTCTTAAGAAGCCACTGGCACAGGGACTGTTTGACCACTTTCTTCAGTGCGGACTGAAGAAGCGCTATGTGTTCTACAGGTCTGTGCAGCGCAATTTAGGGAGCCTGGTCAGACTAGAGTTGAGAAGCAGTGTAAAGGAACAATTCCTTCCCTTCCAAGCATGATTTTCTCATTCCTATCTCTGAACTGGAGGATCAGTCCCCTGAATCTTCACCTTCTACTGGCTTGTATGTAAGGAGGAGAGGGGCCTGGCCATAAAGAGTGATCTGAACGTCAGGAGGAGCAAACAAACTGTCACTGTCCATACAGAGAGCTGGTCCCATGGGTTGACTTGACACCTTCTGCGACCCTCCCAGAAGCCTTCGTGCAACTTGGTAAGAGGGTGCGACCCTTGTGTGAGAAGAGCAAGCAGCTGAAAAGGCGGGTAAACAGCTGACTAAAGAGCTTAATGCTCCCATTACCATGTGGGCTGCTGGTTACAGCTTCCACGTAATGGAGAAGGGAAGGAAAAACTTTATCCGAGACCCTAAAACTAACATTTAAATTGATAAAAGCAAGTTGGACTGGACCCTCAGTACCAATTATCAACCTGAGACAATCAACATGTCAGTGCCTAGTCTCATCTAACGGAAGGTTGCTTTAGAATTATTGGAGGATCAAATGACACATTTGAGGATCTGCTACTCCAGCTAAATCTCCACATCCGTCTAGTGAAAACTTTTGGGGTGTTTATCAGAAGGGGAATGCTAGAAGGGGGTGAGAGGGAGGTGAACTCTTTAAAATATAATTTATTTTCTGGCTACCTTCCTTTCATAAGAAAAAAGGAGGAAAAAAAAAAAAAAAAAAGAGTTCAGCTTAAATTACAGGCATGCAGACAAGCTCTCTCAGCCCCAGAAATTCATCCTACATGTTGATTAATAGTCAAACTATTAGAGCTTTAGCATGAAAAATGGGCTAGGCTTCAACTGAAGATTGCCTGTAGCTAATGATGTAGTGGAATGAACATTTTCATTCCAGCTAAACCATTCCTGTTCCTGTAAAAATAAAGAAATCCAATCTTGGGTTATGAAAGAGACTCAAAGAACTCTGCATACTTCTTGGCTTAATATAATGCCATGCATTTTAACAAATCTGTATATACAGGATGTTACCTGTGAAGTCAAACATACATATAATTACATACATGTACACACAGAGTATAAATATCTGAAGTGAGGTCAGGGAGCAGAAGAGGATTTGGTGACCATACCTAGAATTTCACATATACAGGCGCATTACAGAGTTACTAGATTTTAACACAGCTCCAGTCTCAGGCTAAAAAAAATAAAATACAATGAAAAAAAAACCACTGCAAGGAAGTGCAGCAGGCTGTATAGGATCGGCCTGGCAAAGCTGCTTGACATAAGCAGGACTTGCCTGGAGATCTCCCTGTGGTTCAGCCCCTGGCGCCATCAGTTGGGCTTGAAATCAAAAGCAGTGGAAGGAGGTAATTAAAAGTGACTCTGCACCACTCCGCACGCAAAAGACGACTCCACTGCAGCCACCGAAAGAGGGTGGGAAAGGATTCAGGGGTATGTAAGAGAAGGCATGTGTCTCTCCAGCTTTAGTGATTTCCATTACGGAAACAGAGCACTTTACAGCTTTTAACCATTATGCTGCTGAAGTCGAGTATCAACTTTTTTAATTTCAGCACATAAAATGCAAACTCCAGTTTGGCTAATGTCAACAGCACATTCTCCCTAAGCCACAAGTAAGGTGCAGAGTTGAAAAAGCACCACGAGGTAGAAAGCTGAAAAGGGGAATCGCACACAAATAGTGATCGCCACCAGCATCTCTGCTGGCTAGACCAGCGATTTTCAAGACTGTGGAACTCAGAGAAGGTGCGGGGGAAGGCCACGAGGTTCAAACCACCCTGTTGGCTGCAGGAACAACGATTAAAAGAAATTAAGAGAAAAGTCAGACCCCAGAAGGAGCAGAAGACACTATGTTCCAACTCTAACCAGCTGAAGGAAAGTTTATATAAAAACAATCACTTGGTTAGTGACTCATAAGGAAAGAATCCCTAAGCTTTCTTCAGGGAAACCCCAGTAAATAACATGTCTAAAAACACATGAAGATGGTGTTGTCTGTTCCGTTACGATACTCAGTCCACATGATAAACCTTTGGCAGCAGAACAACCTACTGAGAAAGCTCTCTTTGGGAAACCCAAAACCCAGAACTGCCGTGGCTGCTTGCAAAGTCTGCCTCATATTCTAGCTCTTGTATGACATGTCAAATGCAAACTGGGAGGAAACGTGAAAAGAATTTTTTTGTTACAGCATTGGAGAGTGCTTCTCTGTTGACTACAGGCAGTCATACTCTCAAGATATATAAATGCCTGGATTTCAATACATTCTGCATCTTTTATAACTAAATGTTACGGATTCAAATATCCTGCCGTACTACGCCCAAAGAAACTGAATGAAAAGCTCGCTGCATGCACAGCCGCTCTGGAATATGTTACCAGAGACACAGCAGGCTGTGCGAGAAATAGTACTCTATCCAAAGAAGGGATGGCTATAACTTGCAATATATAACTTCTTTGGCTACAAGCGGTTTTTTTCCTTTCCTTTTTCTTCTTTTTTTTTTTTTTTTTTTTTTTTTTTTTTTTAATTAGCATAACGTTTTGGAAGCATGTTGTGTGTTTTTTAGGCATATCTTCCAGCAAAGAGACTTTAAACTCAGTAAAGTAAGTTCACAAAAATAAGAGAAATTACAGTGGTTTCCTAACAAATGACCAGATCTGAACACCGTGATGCCTGAACTTGGACTGACTAAAAAACTCCGCTGTTGGAGATTCCAGGTAGGAATTATTAACAAAAGCATTCTGTGTCAAGCAGAGCTTACGTACCGTAGCAAAGCCGCTTAGTTTTTGCAGATGTCCAGGAGGACAGAGTGGAAACTTGGTAGCAACTTCTTAGTAATTTTACCTCGCTCTCTAATGAGTTTTTAGCTTGTTAAGTGTGAATGTGGACATTTTAATTTGCACTGGAAACCTCTCCTGCCCAAAGTTATTCCTTTTCATATTGAACATAATATGTTTTAGTTTATGCTGTTCCCCATATTTTCAGCTGCTGTAGAATCCATAGCAGACTCCAGAAATTTTCCAGGATATAGCCAGAAGCTTGTCAAGAAAAAAACTGCAGGTTGGAAGCATTGAAAAGTCATTCCCAAAGGACTGTGGAGTTACCATAGTAAAGCGGTGTTTTTACCAAAATGCTCAGCAACAAAAGAGGTACCATCACTGACGTTTGAACTGGTATTTGAACTTTCCATTGTCAGTTGGGGGCTGAATTTGGAAGGAACAGGGTATTTGTGACAATCTTTCAGGTATTTGTGACTGTCTGTAAACTCTGGTAGACAGTTTAATGGTCTTCTATAACTGATGAAATATATTTTATAAAAAGCTATGAAAGAGCAGTCTAAAGGCCACCAATACTGAAGAAGCAAGAGCTTCTCCCAGAAAAAAAACCCCGCAGCTGCAAGAAAGTTATAAGTAACTCCTTTAAAACAGGAGCATCTTTTAGGTCAAGTAAACCATTCCAACATCCAAAATAGAAGATTCAACTACAAAAAGCATAGGCAGGAATGACTTTGACTGAAAACCCAGCAATCCAAAGAAAAGATGTCTATAAGTATTCCATTGCAAATTTGAATTTCCTTGCTTTACTGTCATGTTGTCCATAGCAAATTACCTGGGAACCTGGCATTCAGGACAGCTGAGCTTCTGCTTCCACAGACCCACTGTCTATGAAGGGAGAGTGAAGTAGTCTACAGTCAAGAGATCCAGACTTGGAAGGAATAGTCACAGATTATTCTAGGCACAGTTCCCTACAAATACATGCAATTCCCCAGTGGGATCCCATCAGAAGAGATCTGAATTTTGATGGGAAAACATTCATCCTTGTATACACTAAAGGAAACCCATTCAGCATACCTGAGCAAAGACACCAGGGTTCTTTGAAAAATCACACACAAACACACTCTGTCTTGGGGGTAAAACCCTTTGAAATAAAAGGATGGAGGACTTCACATGCATGCTTACACCTAGGCTAGTTCACAAGGATTACTGATTTTAAATCACTTGAATAACTGATGCAACAAAACTACTTGAGCAAATTTCCAATCATATTTCAAGCTGAGATGATTCCACCAGGTAAGGACAGACAGTCAAATGAACTCGTGTCAAATTTTAGAGATAAATTGAGGACAGTCTGTAAATAAGCAGAATGGGAGGATTAATCATCACTTATTCTTAAAAGACAGGCAGAAAGAAATCACTGCATACTCAACAGATGCTAGTGAGGTATTTTTAAAGAACAAAAGACCACCACCTCTTGCCAAACCTGCTCCAAACCACTCATAATACTTCCTTCTCAGGCTTGAAGGGAGAACTCCTGTGAAAAGAAATCATGCTCCTTCTTTACAGAATCCATTAGTAACAAAATGATCCTAAATCTCATGTCCTCTTCTAGTCAGATCAGTGACAAACAGGTAGTTTGCCTCAAGACCCTCTGTTTCCACAGGCACTCAATGGCTAATGACAAACATTTAAAAAAAGACACAGACAGGACACTGTTCTGTAATTATCCATTGATTCTCTCATGTCATTCTTTGACGGCAAGGAACATGGTTTTACTCTAAGTTTGTAAAATGGGATCCTGGTCCACAACTGCAGCTTCTAGACAAATAGTATCTATTCACAATATTAAAAACAGCTGCTGGGAAGGCATCATGCTGTGGCTTACAAAAGAAACTGTACAAATAAAATGGAACTAAATAAAAGAAATACGACATAGGGCAGAAGTCACAGCACCAATCAGACAATCCCAAGACTGGTTCTAGGAAAGGAGAACTTTATTTTAGCAGAACACTAATCAGACTACAGAAAGCATGGAAAAAAACAACAATCCCCTAAAAACGTACAACACTAAGGACAACACACCCACTCACAACGGGTGAAATTCTAACTCTGTGGAAGGAAGTTGATGCCATTGACTTCACCATGCCCATCTTCCAGCCTTTCCACGACCTAGATTGGTTGCAATTAAACAATTTCTGAGCATATGCACTCACTCATCAGGTTAAGAGGTATTTCCTGCAGAGCAGTATATAACAAGGAGCACAGATAGAGAGTTGATGTTTTCAAACTACAGAAGACAGTGAACGACGAGCTTCCTAAAGCAAGAGCCTTGATTTTCGCCATACCAAGGGCAACACAGATGGTGTTAAGGACTGCAGATGGTGCTGTATTTTGTTCTCACTGTTAGCTTTGGCTTTAACATTTTAATCAGCAGTGAGCCCTTTACCAGAAACGAATTGCTCTAGAAGTAAAGAAGTCCTACAAATGAGGGTAAGAATTTACCTTTGCATAGGACATTGGTTACTCGTACGTACATACAGAGACATACAGTGGCCCACATATAAGTATACCATGTATAATCCCACAGCTCTAGACACCAAGACATTTGAGGCTGCCTGCTGGCATCATTGATCATAGTGTCAGACCATTACCTACATTGAAGCCCTCAGCTGAGGAACAGCAAGGAACTATGCCCATGGAGCTCCTTGGTGCACAGAGCTGGCATTAGCACTTCACATCTCTTGAGGTTTTGCAGCCACATCTCAGGTCACAGGTGATGTGAAAGAGAGGTTGAGCTATTTGAGGATGTCTGATTATATGCAGCTGCAGAAGTGGATAAAAAGGTGGCCTCTGCCATTTTGTTCACTGCCCTCATAGCAGAGCTAAGGACAATCTCACTCACAGTGCTGCTGAGAATTTGCTATCTGAATCAGCCAGATAACCTTTAATAACTATAATTTAGAAATATGATACAGCAGTTGTTTCCAGACCATGGTCCTGAGCAACTACAGTCTACTTCTACACAGTGCCTGCAGTACACAGCTAGGGACAACTGGTCTGTGACTGGAAAGGCTTCTGTTCGTTATATGGAGGTTCCTCCTTCCACTGGAAAATGCCTAGGTCTGCAAATCAAGCAGAATTTTAAACCACCAAACTACAACTGAATGCCAAATTACATTGCATAAGACTAATTTTTCTCATGGACTTGATCTTCTATGCTCTGGGTTAGTTTCTTCAGTTGATTTGCCCTTAGGCATGCTGCCACCCAGTATAGAAACCCCTGACAGAAAAACTGATACAGAAAAACTGATCATCAGGTCAAGATAACACTCTGCCACAAATGTGACTAGGAAGTTTTAATATCCGCTATTTAAAGGGTCTGATACAGGCCTGACACATTGTGCAACAGCTCATGATAACTTTGTATCTACCCATCAGAGAGCTTATACCTGCTCAAATAATTTAACACGTTATTTGAACTTTGTAGCACATTCAATGACACAATTCTCTCTTTGAATTACAGATAACTTGATTATACAAGAGGAAAAGCAGAGGTTGAGTTTAAAAGAGAAAGAATGTGAAGGAAACAGACTATGACCACTTGTTTCTGGAACAAGTTGTCCTGACACTGTTGCAGGAACAGGGGTTTTAGGAACAAGGGTGTGAAAGTCATCGAAGAATCACACAAAATGTCCATAGCCAGCTCTTCCTAGCGGGAAATCCCAATTCTCCAAAATCAGTGCACTCGATGTATCAAGTGTCATATAATACAACAAACAAAGAGGGACAGGGAAGACATTAGTCAGTCAAAGGCCACAATGGATCTGGGAAACAGGTGGGACAGGAGCTGAGGAGTGACCACAGAACAGGAAAACATACCACCGTGGAGGGAGAGTTACATGAGTGCAGAATGCAGCTCCAGAATGGGGGATTTTACACACAGAACATGGGACTCGAGTCTGACTTGGCATATGGAAAGTAATTATAAACCTGTCTCCACAAAAAAACGATAGGCGGGAAAGGTTAAAGAAATCCAGGATGAACTATGTATCAGACTAAACATTGCATATCTTAGATTTTGTCCAAAATGGAGACAGGGAAAACAGCATTCAGTTTCTCCTGATCATCTTATTTTCCCTTGTAAATGAGAAAAAAAGAAGTATCTGGCTGTTCACCAGCTGCCCTCCACCCTCATGTCCAATGACTACATTTCCTGTTACACTGTAAACGCTATGGAAGCGTGAGCCTGGTGACATTTTTGGCAGACAAAAATCTTTCACATTTTTATTTACTCCCAGTTATTACTCATGAGTAGGTTTTTGTGCAATTACTGACTTGGAAGACAAGGAAGATATTTTAGGATTGTCCCAAAGTCTTGTGATGCCTGTGAGTGTGTTTCCCCGTCTGTTCAGTCCCCTTTGTGGGTGACCCCATACCGTGGCACCAAAGGGGCAATCGGACCTTCCTGGCTGCAGCTATTCTGAGACCTGGAGACACAGGGATTCCAGCTGCAGGTATCAGCCTGGAGGTCCAAAGCACCTTTGTGGCAGAGGTTGGTGCAGCACAGTCCAGAAGCACCTTTCTCTCTGCCAGCCAACTCTTAGTGCTCACTGAGCAGGGCTGGGAAAGCATCCTTAGAGGCTGGCCTGTATCACTGCCTTCCCCAAGGGAAAGCTGACTGTATGTCCAGCATAAGGCTGACATTCACATTCCATAATCTGAAACTTCACAACCAGAGAGTTTTCACCTTTCTGTAGAGCTTCAGTGAAATCCTTCACCAGAGTGGAAGTGGTGCAAAAATTAGCTGTGCCATAAAGAACGAAGAATTTAAAAATATTCTCAATATGCAGATTCTTTGCCAAAAGCACAGCAAAGAGCCCACCATGAATAAATTACTGAAATGTTTGCTCATTTCTAAATTTCCTGGAGTTTGCTTAATCTCAGCAGTCCCATTTAACAGCAGAAATGTAAAACCCTGTGACAGCTATTGAACCCCCGACCCCTGATAGGCAGTTACCAGCTTCGCTGGGACTGGTTTTGAAATCATTCAGCCCATTAGCCTGCATCTTGTTACAGTCAGTGCAACTGATGCAATACTATGAATCTCTTTTTCCCTGTACATTTTTAACCCTCTCATGCCAGCAATTATTTTACTCTTTCAAGAATATAAACCAGGGCTGCTCTGTTTCTCGGGGAGTATGCAGGGAACAAGGCTACATCTAGGTTTTGTTTATACTAGTAAATATTTAGGAGAGCAAGAAGATAGTTTTCATCTGAAACTTGTTTTCACATCGTTGAAACAGTGAGGCAGCAAGAAAGGGACTGCAACGCAGCCTGCCATTTCCTTTCCTCCCTGTATTTTGGACTGCTTTTGACCCAGCATGTGTATGCATGCACACTTCCTTGCTTGATCTACTCCTTTACACCGTGATTTCATTGTAAAATTCAATTCATCTGTTCAAAGCAATGACTGAAACACTGTCTATAAAATTATGGCATTTTTCCACTTAAGAAAAAAATTAACACTTCTTCATTTAAAAGTTGCTTTTAAACCTAGTGGGCCTGAAGCCAATTTTAGTCATAACTGAGGCGGATTCTTCTCTTCCTAGAATTCAATGTCTTAGTTTTCTAAAATATACTAGTTTAAAAAAAAACAGTAAAACCAGTAAATGCACAGTTTACACTTCTGTCTATACCGTTTTACCCTCTGACTTATCAGCGCAGTTTGCTTTTCAACTTACTATTACGCAACAAACCCAAAAGAGTCTTTACTTTTTCTACTTTAGGAACTTAACTCCAACACGGACTTCAACAATCCCAGAGCAGAACCACTTACTTTCAGTTTGAATCTGGCTGGGGCACTCGTAGAGCATCACCACAGCCAGTAACTGGCTGAGTCAGAGTTTATATCTAGGAGGTAATTGCAGACCCTTCAGAAACATGGCCGAATTTGAAAAAGAAAGCATCAGAGCCTTATTACAATGCAAATATGCATAAGGCTTCTTGCACTATATCTGCATTTACATGTCAACAGCCAAGTATGAAACAGATGAACAGAGACAGCTTTTGTCATATACATAGGTATAATGAGTATCCTGACTTCACTGAGTTCCCATTTTCCAGGACTGTCTCAAGAGACAGTAGTACATCTGGTCTTCTTAATGAAGTAGCTGATCTGAAAATCTGGGTTTAGTAAAACTAACCCTCCTCCAAAATAAAAAAATAACAATAAAAAAAAAAAACAAACTTGAGTCTAAGCAATTAATATGTCACCAAGAATTATTTTAAGGAATAACATGCAAACTGACCTGGCAGAGAGAGTATTTTCCTTCTCCTTTCAAAGGGAATTCTGTTCTTCTCGACAGCAAATTCAAACTAAATTACACTAACTGCAGTATTATCCACATTGTGACAACTCCATTAACTGATATGCAAATATATTATTTACCTGCTTAGTTTTACATGCTTTGTAAAGGGTATCAGCAAGTATAGTAGTGCAAAATAATTAGAAGATAAGAACTCTGTTGTCACTTTATCCACAAAAAGAAATTTCATCAGGTTTGTATTTTCCAATTTGAATTTTCTCAGGTCTGATCTCAGCATTAAAGTGCTTGATCCTTCAAATTAAGCAGAAATGACTAGTTAATTCAGGGCTTAAGGATAACAAAGGAAAGGTAAATTCTTTATATTAAAAAGCATCACTGTGTTTCGGGGGCTTGTTTTTTTGTTGTTGTTTTACTGCTTAAGTGCCTAGGGACTTACAGACTTGGAACTAAAATTTCGTAAGGCCACAGCATATATGTAACCTTTTAGTCTAACAATGTTAGAAGTATAATGAAAATGGAATTCATGAGAATGTCATAGGTTTTGCTGCTGTTCTTTCAAACAGCAAGCTCTGGAGGGCTGTTTGGGGGGGGGGGGGAGGGATTTTCTTTCGGTTTTTAAATGAGGCTGCTGAAGATGCACAGCTCCCGTGTCTTCAGCACCCGGACTGAAGCTACAATGTTCTACACAACTCTGCACAATGCTCCACTCTTCCTGCCTCTGTGCAAGGCTGCCGAGTGGAGTTCAGTTTTAATATTAGTAAGATGGGGCTTGCCAACATGTGCTTGCTGAATGAGGTAGGTCTCCATTACCTCATTCTACACGACCCTTTTACAGATTTTATCCAACAAAGCTTTTGAAGATATATTTATCTTTAACCATGTGAGAAATCTCACTTACATTAATGACTGCGCAACAATAAAAAGTAAAAATAAAGATGATTAGTAGTCCGCTGACGATTATAAACCCTCTTTACTTCCCTTCCCCCCCTTTTACTTACGAACTCATTACTCCAATGTTTATTTTTACTTTTGTAAATCTAAGACTGCAAAGCTAAGCCAGAGGTATAAAAGCAGCCACAATCTGAATAGGTGGATACAGTATCTTTACATATGTACATACGACATGATCCACAGTATGAACGCTACACCAGTCAGCACTAGTAGGAGTGTTACAGCTCTGCTAGCTACCCAGTAAATCTGTATCAGGACAGTAAGGAAGGATTATGCAGCTTTGCAGCATAAAGCTTTATAAGAAGCTTTGAGAAACCATCATCATCCTCAATCTGCTGCTCCTCTTTTCCCCTGACCCCTTCTCAAAAACTCTCTTGTCACTTCTCAGGTTTACCCATTTCATTTTCCATGCCACCAGGTGCAGAAATCTCAAGATGTTTGTGGGGTTTGAGCCCCTGCAGGCAGCTTCAGGTTAATTCTATCGGTCTAATTGGGATAATGTAACCTCCAGAATGCAGCATGAATGACCTGTGTGAAAGAGAAGGGGGGGGGACAAAGATGAGGATACAAGAATTCTTCCAAGGAACTGGGTCCAAGAGAAAGATTGGGATGGCTTTCTGGAGGTTTTTTTTGGGAGTTACCTTCTGGCTGACAGCCCAGACCAGAGGAAGAATGTTTCTGAACCTACAGCAAGAATTGCCCTTCGCTCAGAGTGAAAGGAGAGCTAACGGCTCCACCAATCCTCACATCTCACAGGTTTCTCTTATACTTGTTTATGGGTATCCTACCTTATGCTAGCAACTAAGTCTATGTCAGATGCTACTGGTCCTGACCTCCCTGGGGTGCCCCATAGCTCAGGTATCTGGAGAACAGAGCTGGTCCATGCAACTCCTGGCCTTCAGACTCTGTTTCTGCCAGCCCCAAGAGCTCTTTGGTGCCCCTTCTATCCCCATTTTCCTTGACAGAGCATCTACAGTCTAACCTCTTTCCTCTGGAAATCAGATCAGCATCCACTGTAGCAGCAAAGCCTTAAGCCAGCATATCGTAAAGAAACATTATAAACATTACCTTGACATTTTAGTGTACACAGTTAACATTTACATTTCACACCACCTCCTATCCAAAGTCCCTCTCTCCATGCCGTCTATCCATCCCTTCTCTTAACCCCTCCCCACCCAACACTAAGAGCCCCTTTTTCTCAGGCCAAAAAACCGGAAGATTTTTGGTGCTTCTGAGCCCAGTTACTGTGGAGACAGAAGTGGTCAAAAACTGGTTAAAAGTACAAAAAATAAAAGCATACAAAATCCCCCAACCTTCAGAACATCTAAAACCCACCTGGGTCTTTCCCAAATACCCAGAAATGCTTCAAGCTCACAATGAGATGCTTCAGGCAATATTTCAGTGGCTACTTTCAATATTTGCTAGGAGGCATCTTCTGATGCTCCAGTTATATCTTCCTAAGGGTTAATATACCAAAACAGGAAGGGGGAAAGAAAAGCACAAAAGCTGTATAACTTCTTTCCATGGTATGACAAACTATCTCTGCATCATATTCCAAAGTGTGAGATGTACAATTTCCATTCTTAAGCTCAGTAAAAATGGCATTAAAAAGTACTAACCCTGGGAACTGCTTGATTTTTAGTTTATCAGATCAACATCAGCAAAACTGTCTTTTTATGTGCTGCTTACTTTCAAAAAAACCCTACCATGCATATTTCAGTTCTCCCTCTCCACACCCCACACCCTTCTGCTGCTGTCCAGCTGGAACACATCAAGGGTCTAGAAGCCAAGTCAAATGTTGACCCCACCCTCCTCCATCCATTTTAAGGCACCTTCAAAGCCAGTACAGTGATCTAGTTCAGCTTAGCCAACAACGCCAGCAAATCTGTTATTTAAGACTTTAGTGCTGGGTTTTTATAACTGCCCATTAATACAAGCTTTGATGTATGGTCAAAAAATCCAGCTGTAATGAGTTTCATCAGACTGTAGTAACCTTTCCTCAGAAGGTCTTTATTACTCTACCTTCATAATCTTTGGTCCCAATACTGTTTTATAATATCATTCTTACTGAACCGCCTTAAAAAACACCACTTAGCAACACTTAACATATCTCCTTCCCCAAAATTAAAACAAAGAGCCATCAAAAGTTTTCTAGAAGACACTTTTGCACCCACACTTTTAAAGTTTGCTGTTAAGAGTATGCGGGCAATAGTTGTGTGGACCAAAAGGGAAATCAATTTTCCTGATAAAAACCTCGAGACAGGACACAAAAGGATTTTGTAAAAGGACAAACAACTTACTCTGTTGTTCCCCTTTGCACGATGCAGCAAGGAGGAAAGAGGGAAAAAAAAGAAATATTAGATACATTTATTTTACATGCATTCAGTCTAAGTTGTACAGTTCTGGAAACAGCTCAAACCAAATGAGGAACTGACTCAAAGAACATTCACTGAATTTTTAGTTAGACAGCTTCTGGGGAGGATAGGACATTTGCAAAGGATTTAAAGTATTCGGCAAAGTTGTAAATTCACGCTCTTTTTTCAAAATTTCCTCTCTACACAAACATTTTGATTCCACTTTTGCTTCCTTCATTGTAAATCAGGAGCAGCTCCTGGGAAGTCGGTGGACACTAACACAAGGGAGAAGAAAATGAGGCCTGAAATGATCCAGGGATGGGACAGAAGCCAGAGGGATTTTCGTGTGTTGATAATACTGAACTTCCAGTATGCAAAGCAACCCACTGAACATGTCTGCTTACCCTTGCATGACAGCCCCTCCCTACGACATGCTAATGAATGGAAAGTTTCACGATCCAATGGTTTTTAAAAAGCAAATATTCAACTTTTAGATTAGTCATAAAAATAAGGAGGAGATGGCACGAGGGGAGAGGGGAAAAGGAACGGACGGTGCTAGCAAGGTAAAGTGTGCAGAGCAAATTATGACAAACATCTGTGCTATTATTTTTTTTAATTGTGAGTTTTGCCATGAGCTGGCATGAACAGTGTATATTATACAGTGGGAAGTCAACCAAAATAAACACCAGCCTACAGTTGAGAAATACAGTCTGGAAAGGTTAGTCACAAAAGTTGTAGTCATTTTTTCAAAAAGGAGAGTTTTGGATGCATCAGTCTAGAAACCCAGCAGTAAAGTCAGCTGGTAAATGGATATCCCGTGTCAAAGTGAATTGGCCACATTGTGATTTATATCAAGCAAGCTGACTTGCATATGGGTTGGAAAAATAAAAACACTGTTTCATTGCTATCCGGGTGGCTGTCAAAGCCCACGTCCTGACAAAAGCAAATCTCCTGGGGGAAGGAGGTGACTTGGCAAACTGCAAAAGAATTCGGGGGCTCACAGAGCAACACTGAAGGGTGACTAAAGATAGTTAACAAGAGAGTGAATATATGAACGCGAATGTGCATCCCCATATGCAGAGCGCCAGGGAAGGCAGGCACAATGAAGTGAGGAAATGGAAGAATGGGGTGATATCTGGCTCTACTTAATAGATTAATGAGATTTATTTAAGCAAAAAGAGAAATTAAAAATCAACAACCTTGGACTTCACTTACAGGATTAAATTAGTAATAGGGACTTCGTATTAGCAGCAGTAAGTACTGAGCCCCATTACCACTGTAATCACACGATTTTAAGTAGCACTACTAAAAAAAAAAAAATCCAGAAAATTAACATTCTTAGTTGAGAGATTTGCCCCTGGTGAGAATTCAGAACAAATCTCTCTAATTCACTGACAAATTCCTACCTTTCCTGCCACTGCAGAAGGAACCAAGCTAGGGGCAACCGTGCTGGGTTTTACATCAGCGCCCTTGTACGCAAGCAGCAAAACTGTTAATGAAAGCACACAGCTTAGCTTTCAAATTCCAGTCTGCGCACACTACTCTGGCAGTTACAGAAAGCAGGCCAGCTTCACCACTGCAATACTCTAGGTTTACAGCACTATTAATCTATTTTTCATTTCTAAGCAGCAACTTTTCTACTTCTGGTGCCAAAGCCTTGGATACTCAAAGTTACCAGCTGTGAGTCGCACATGAAAAAGAGCGAGGTGGTCAGTCTGGGAAGGGGCTAGGGTACCTCTTTGCCTTTTTAACTCTGAGATTGCAAAGCTGTGGGGAAGCACTGAAGTAAATGCAAGATGCTGCCATTTCCTGGCAGTCTCCCTTACATAAAAACATGGTCTCCAAATCTTCAAAGAAGAATAAAAGACTGGGGGTGGGGGGCGGTGTCTCTAAAACTATTTTATATTGTCAGAGGAAGGTGTGAAACTGAGGAGTATGCACAGGATTTCAATGAACTGCTGCGGATTTTTATTTAAGTTCCACCGGAGCTTCTAAGGTACCCTGGGCCTTGGAGCTTTTGCTTTGCAGAATTCACAACTTTAACAGCAGACTTGTGGTCCACATTTGGACCTCTAGTCCTGCAGGAACAAAGTGCTTTGCAAGACTACAGTAGCATCAAGCATCTTTCCTGAACAGCTTGATAGACTAGTGGGTGAATTTCAAGCTACAGGGGTTTGGAACAATAATATTCACTCTGTTTGTAACGTAAAGATAATTCCAGCTCAAAGGAGAACTGAATTTTGACTCCCTTCTACTTTTGCCTTTCAAGGAAGTGTCTCATCTTGTATCTAAGATTCCTTTGACAGACCAACTTTAAACAAAAACAAGAATTCTTTATAAATATATTTTGAATACAAAACATTTTTAGGGGGAAAGGAGAGACAGGAAGACAGAAGAGAAGTTTTTGTAACGAACCAGTCTGAATTGTTTAAAGATAAAGTAACATATATGAATATGATAAACATGTCACAGAATACAAGATTAAACCAGAAGCAGTAACAGGCTTTTTTGACATCATTATTAAAACCTGAGCAAGAAAAAAAAACCCACCACAATATTTTGTTCCTTGTAATTAATTATGTAACCTCTTGTAATTAATCTTTGTAAAATGACATCTGATGGTCTTGGGCAAGAACTGATCTAGGGCCAGGCAACATACTGAAAAGTCACTGAAAAATTTTTTTTTAAAAAAAAGGTAAATTCTCAGATACCTGGTAGGTCTCCTGCTAAATCTTCATTTGAACTATTCTTAAAAAATCATCATCATTTTCATCATCACTGTTCATTCCTATAATAATTGGAGAATCCAGCAGTTCAAGGATTTATCTTTTGACAGTAGCCTTGAAACTTGGTATGAAGAGAGGAAGCTGAGGGTTGTTTGCATAAATAGCAGCTGGAGGAGATGCTGACAGAATTATACTGGAAGCCGTGCAGGTATCACAAGAGTAGGGGAAATATGAGGAAGAGAAAGATGAAGAGAGAGAAGACAGCACAAGACCCTGGACTCAAGGGACCTGACCTTCCCATGGAAAACAAGCAGGAAGAACAACAAATTCCATCAAAATCAAAGCATCATTTCTCAGAACAGATCTTCCACTGAAGGAATGTAGTGGACCAGCAGACTTACTGAATAAAGGTGAACCATGCGTTAGAGAAACTTTCAAAAGCTCAAATGACAGGTATTTTTGCTAGTCAGCCTTCTCTCTGGATATATCTCCTCAAAACCTTCACTTGATATTACATATCAAAATAACTAAGCCCAAAAAATATGAAATGGTAGTTGGTCATATTCCATTTCCTGACTTTCTATCTTTTCTGTTAAATTAATAGAGGCTTTTTTACTGTATCCTGTTCAATTTGCTCCACATGACTATTAGCTGAGTAAAACTGCCTTTGGAAAGGTTTAGCATGTGTTTCATACACAAAAACCATGCAGTGAATCAGGAAAATAAATATACGTGATTGTGTGGAATGCTTCTGTCAGTTCTGTAATACAGAGCTTGAGGGAATAAACTCTTCAAAGCACATCTTTACTGTAGAAGACATTAATAGAAATAACGAAGCTCAGGAAACCCCAAATTGCCCAGTGCTTTTACTACACAGATCCAATGAATAACATTTTGGAAGGTTTGGTTTGTGGTTTTGTTTTTTTTTTTTTAATATTGAGGTTTGACACACAAATTGATCTTAAAATATTTCATTATGAATATTTCAAAATTACCACAGAACAGTACAATGAAAAGGCTACCGGTTCTAGAGATATTTGCAGACATTGTGTTTTCCCAGACAATATAAATGTTTTTTTCTGACACAAACATAGCAGCTACTGGAAAACTATTGAGCTGTTTAACTTACTGAGGATTTATCAGGATAGACACCGGCTCGTAGCAGAGATGCCTTCCAGCTATCCACCTCCTCTTGGGAGTCACAGGCTAGCTCAAGGAAACGGTAATCCTTGTAAACATTCCTAGAACAAAGAGCACCACATTGTAAAACTAGCATTTTACTACTCTGTATCGTGCACACAGCATTTTAAATTAAAAATCCTTTGGGATCAGAAATTACTTGGTAATTGTTTTGGACAACAGAGTTTATGAGACAGGTGCTTGTTTTAATAATTACATGGAGTACTTAAAAATATCTCAGAATGCTACAGCACAGCTCTGGAAATAATAATCATCTGAAAGCACTGTGAAACTACTTAAAATCAATTTTCCAGCTTTTGCCAAAATGGAGCATTTTTAGGAAAAAAAGGCTGTTGTGATGCAGAGGACAAACACAGAAGATACACCAACAAAACTGCATGTCTTGCGTCCGACTGCTGCTGTAACCAATAAATATCAAAATAATTAATGATGCCACTTTTCCCCATGTTAAGTCCTTTCAGTGCATTATACACCCTTTTTAGCTTTTAGACATCATTGGCAAATGGGGAAAGAAAACGATGATTACCAAATATTTTAAACAAAAAAACCAAACCTCTGATGTCTGCTGTCATAGTAAGAAAACTGGGACATGTTTAAGTAACACCTCTTGCAGGTAATTCATATAATTAGATAAATATAGGGAATCACTTAATGGAAGAAAAGAGAAAGGAGGAAAAATAATATGTAGGAAGGTGGTACTTGTAAATTCTCCAATAAACAGAGCAGATTTTCCCCTTACGGTTTAGCCATTAGTTTCCGAATTCAAATTCTATACACAGACCAGATCGCTGTAAATTTGTCAGCCAACAGCCTTTTTAGGAAAGGCCACAAGCTTAGCCGACAAAGGTTAGGAAACCACATTTTGCTAGATCTTAACAGTTGCACAAGAATCAATCTTCTATCACAACCAGACTGTTTTCTTTCCTTAGCAAGCTATGGAGAAGGCGGAGTGGGGGTATGGGACAGGGTTGATGGAGATTACTTCACTTTCAAAGACAGCAATGACAAGGGGTCCTTTGGTTTCATTATGCAACTACAGAGGTCATTTCTGCCACATACTTTGAGGGGAAAAAAATTGCAGTACGCTATAGAATCAGGAAATAAAGCTATTATTATCACTGCCTAGACAAATTTCTTTAGCATCCGGGGCTGGTGGGATTTCACCATCACATCACTGGAGTACAACTGATTTGATGTAAATCCCACTCACAGAAGTGCCTCTCCCTTACCAACAATGTCACCAGGCAGCTCCTAGCCTTGCTTTTTAGGGGTAGTCTCAGGAAACAGATAAAAAACACATAGAAAAATTGTAATTTTAATTTAAAAGTAAGTATTCATGCCTGAGCATGAAGCAGCCATGGCACCTAATCATTAAATTATCAGCCATGAAACCATCGTATGGCAACCAGAGTATATCCACCTCTGAATAGAGGGAAATGAGGTATTTTTAGCAGGTGTATAGATTGCTTTCAAAACTGCAAAGAATAAAGGACCTATGCAGATTTCCTTACATCAGTGACATAATTCTCACCAATTTCAATGGCTACAGGCAGGCGTGCTCAGCACCACGCTTGCACTACTCCTTGCAAGTACCTGGATCAGAGATGCCACCGGAGCGTGCTTCAGTGCCGCTCAGGGCAGCACGCCTGCGCTTCCTTCCCAGAGAAACCGCAAAGGACCAAGGAGACATTAAAGGGTTAGGTCCTGTAGTTTAGTCAAAGCCACCAAAAGTATGAAGGATTGAAAGCTCTACAGATTTTTTTTAATGATTATAAATTTAAAATTAAAGCTTTTTCTTCCCTGACTCCAAATGTACTAGTCCTGCCATAAAGGCAAATAATAGCCTGGACGACCTCCTCAGATGCCGTCATCTTGAACTGATGACAAAACACTTGAATTTTTGCAATACTGTGGAACTCCAAGTCCACATTTACTGAACAAAACAAAGAACTTAATAAAAATAAAGAGAAGCAAAATGAAATCGCCAGAGAAAAAAAAGTTTTAATTTATTGCTAGGAGAAACTTTCTGAGGTAAGTTTTTTGGCTAAGTTAATTAAGCAGCTATAACTCTGAAGAAATAGGAAGCTGAAATGGTAAAAGGGTACTCTTAGAAAAGATGACTAAAAATAACAATAGAGCAAATAAAGGCTGTAAAACACAGCGATAGGGAAGTTCCAAAAATACTTATCTGCAAGAGCAAAACAACATGACACCAGCTTGTGAAAACATTTTTTCAGGACTGTCATGTTATATATTAAACTTTTTGGCATTTGGTGACTTGCTACTTCAAGCATAGCTGTAGGAGAAGGGATTTTAGCCAACCGCTTT
>NW_009260621.1:2248047-2291322 GCF_000687185.1 Egretta garzetta | reverse complement strand
TGCCTCCATATCAAGACTTTTCCTAGGTCTAGGGACACCTTATGGCCAAGTGACTCATGTCTCTGGCTCTCTGAGGCCCCTCTCCCTGCAGCATCTGAGAGCCATTTACCATTTTAGTGCAGCTAACCTTACCCCATCACTACCACAAAGGAGCAGAGGTTTCAGCTGCAGAGCATAAATGAAGAACTGAAGGACATAACGCACTGAGCCAGAACTCATAGGAAGATTACAGTAGGGTAGGTAAATGGATGCTTGCCTCCCAAATTAGCTTCCTTGCTACTAGACTTCCTTTGCCTTTCTTTCTTCCAGAAAGACTGACAGGCACAGGAACTTTTCAAAGGAAAAAAAGCCAAAGTAACTTCTGAAAAGAGTGTGTCCTTTTTCTGTTACTAGTGGAATCTCACAAAAACACATTAACATGTTTTACTCATTAGGACTCTACTGGCGTCTCATGGAAAGCTCTAAAAACATTCTTGAAAACAATTCAGATTTTCTGGTTTGTTCTCTCTTCCACTTTTTAAAATTGCTGAAGATATCAGCGCAGAAACAGTTACTACTCAGTCCTCACCTACTCACTCCATATGGAATACAGTGAGGTCATGTTCTTATTGTCATCTCTATAGCAGCTAAATGGGATGTTATACATCAAAGGGAATGATATAATACAGGATACTGAGAAGCAAAAAAGATGAACTCATGATAGTACAAATCTTGTTGATATTCAGGCATCTTTAAATCTAAGGGACCACAGAAACAAACCAGATACAATAAATGGGAACATGCCTAAAAGTACACTTTGAGTACAAAATTTCCCTTGAATATTTAACATTTTTTAGATGTGAACACACAAACAGGGAAGCTGGGTGCAAATACCACATCAACCTATGCTGGTTCTTCCTGTAGAGTCTCATCATTGTAATTTAATATCCTGCATAGTACATGAAAATACAGCGGCATCACTGGCAATTAATGTAACACACTTTTTTTTTCCACAGTGAAAAATACCAACGATTGCCGTCCATTATCTGCAGGTTTTATTATACTCTAAATAAATAAACCAACCTGAAGAACTGCCTTCCAGAAAAACAACAACGTGATTGCTCATGGAGATGACCAGACAATTGGGCTAAAAGTGTCATTTCTAATTCTGGATTGGTTCCACACCCAGGACATATCTTTCCTAGACCAGGCACATTACTTGAAAGACCAGCAGACATCCAGCTCTAACTTTGCTTACCCAACAACTTCTTCACTTTATTATTATCTTTGTTTCCAGCATACTGGATTCCTTCACCCCATATATTTCAGGGCCCAAAGGGAACTTTCTAATGCAAAAATTACCTTTACATTGCCCATAGAACTTTCTTTAACCCTTCCCATCACAAAAGAATCCTAACATGAAAATGCAGGAATAGAGTAAGGTATTTGAAAGCGTAGAAGAGGAAGCAGAGAAGTGCCAAATAAGTCTGAAGACTGAGCCTGGCTGTGAGTTACCGAGATTCCTGTCCCACTAGTCCTGAAGCCTGGGCTGTCAACATTGCATAGGGAAGGTTCGATTACCTACAAAACAGCAGAACTATACAATCCAGGACCAACAGTTGAATAATACACAACTGAAAATCACAAAGAAAGAACTTTCTAGTTGCTTGCTGCAGTGGAGGCAATACCAGTAGGTTTCCCTCTACAGCAGCTGCACATAAAAACTGCTCACCATCTGAGAAAACTCAACTGTTAGACCTCAAGATGTATAGTATCTCTTGCAATTTCTTAATACTAAGATAAGGTTAAGTATTTATCGCCAACAAACCTGGAAAGATTTTAAGAGCAACAACTGTAGACACATTACAAACCCAGTTAATTTGCGTATATATATTTTAATGCATATCCACATATTAACCATAAGCATATCTATCTTTTAGATTGAGTTGGATCTGGAACATTTCAGTAGACAAAGATGTACTGTATGTGCATGTGATTTTTTTTTATATACAGAGAGAGAAAATACAAACCAAAATTAAATGAAGATGCATTTATTCTTGCCAATATGGGAGGAGACAGAACAGCAGTTACGGAGCAAGTATATTAGTGAAATTTTTAGAATTGTGCCTACAAGCCCCTTTAGTCTTGCAAAGAACACAAAACCATATTTAACGTAAGGAGTTGCACTGAAAAGAGTGAAGCTACTCACAGACTGAAAGATAAAGGAATGTTGTCTTTTACAGAGACTTCAAACAACTGTGCTTATCTCAAATGTTTGGGGTTTTTTTGTAAACTTCTGGTCTTTTTAATAGGATGCAAGCAGAATTAAAATGAACATTAAAAATCTGGAACCAAATGCAAATCGGCTCAATTTTATTCCATGAAAAACACAAAAGATTCAATTCCTAGATATTTCTTATTTGACCGAAAATGAAATCATACAGAATATCGGTTTCATAAATAGTCACCTACAATTAAAAAAGGGAGAAAATAACAGAATGCAGATACTCCAGATATACATGCTCAACCAGGAAAGATAATCTTGGATGAAACTCCACTGTGTGTTTTCTAGTTATTCAACCTGCAACTCCACTGTATACACGCTGCTTATTCATCCTTCGTCTTAGTCTACCATTTTAGACACCTGTAATTCCACAATGGCCGGCTTGAATATATGGACTATTTTTCACATAAGGAAGCTCTACTGGAAGCTCTGCAAATCATATATTTTAAGGAAACAAAAATTACCATCTGCTCTGAGTTAACAGCAATGACTAATATTTTCTATGAAGGCATGACATTTTAGATCAGTTCAATGTGAATGCTAATTAAAATTAATTACACGTCTCAAGATTTTTTTTCTTAGTATCCAGAAAAGCCAAAGCAGAGAGTCTCTAAGACAACGTCATGAAATAATAGCACTTAAGGATGTTACCACCTAACTCATGGAAGTGGTCTCCCAGAAGTATAGAGATCTTATAAAGTTCACATGCACAAATACACACACACAAACACAGAATTTTAAAGTGAAAATTAACAGAAGATGTGCTGATCAGGACATAGCCAAGCCTGGACAATAAAGTATCTGAAGTTCTATATGTAATCCAGAACAGAAATGCAGCCAAAACTAACATCACATAGGCCAAAATCAGCAGTAGTAACAGTAACTGGCACTCAAATATTCCATAACTCCCTGTTGAAGAAGGTTTGATCCTTTTCGTGGTGAGGGATGGAAGACTGTTTTGGAACCTGCCTTGCGGCCACACAGACGCAAAAGCTGCTCACAGCTGTCAGAGCTCCATCACGCATGGAGGGAGCACGTCTCCTGCTGCAGTCCTGTGCTTCTCTGGATGGGGCAGTGGGACCCAGACCTTGCTGGGTCACGGTGAGCAAGCAAGGTGAAGCTGTCCTGGAGGCTAAGGTGTACAAGCCATGACTTGGCCTATGCTTACAACACCCGTGTCTCTGGTAGGTGTCACTAACATTTCAGATCCCACATAGTCTCTTAGGGAATTTTCCTGAAGCACAGTGTAATTATTATATTTAAGGTATGAGTTTGGCATTGATGGTTTTTTTCCTTAGGAACCAATTTTTGCTCTGTAAATACCAGTTTTAAGCCTCAATATCTGCACCACCTATCCACCATACTGTTTTATTTATCATATAAAGAACTCTTTTGTCAATAATGACAAAAAGGAAATATTTAAGAAAAAAAACCAACCTTTTTCTTTTTTTTTTTTTTTTTTTTTTTTTTCTTTTTTTAATGGAATAGACTTGGGGGATAAAGGCTAGTTATTCCTTGGGTTTGTATATTTTTCCTATTCTTAAATATTATACTCACCACCATCTTAGAAGTTTGTTTACAAATGTTAGCAGCTTTTTTCTGGATTAAATTTGTGGGGTTTTTTAATTAAATAGATTCTCATTATTCCATTTCTAACAGAGAGGGTTCTGAATAGCTTACAGTCCAGATCTTCCTGGGGCTTAGCCGAGTAATTCAAAAACAGTAACTAAACATACATCTCATCTTAGGCTTTCTCCTTTAGCCTGGCTTCCATCCAACACCTCCTCTGACCCGGTCTCCTTTCACTAGTTCCCTTTATTTTGGCTCTTGCCCAAGTTCTCTTATATATGGATAGCAGTTAACCAGTTGCTGTCCGTAAGAAGAAATTCAGTACTTAAAGCCCTAGTGCATTTGGAGTCCCAGAGAAGACTTGTGCTCCATCCCCTTCTACAGCAACACTCAGCCAACAACACACACACGAAATAAATACTGTTATACCTTTTACTGAGTAGACATAGCACACTTTCCTGGGTCCTACTAGACAACAGTTTCTCCTGCAAGGTTAATTCCTGACAGTCAGAGTGCATGCAGGAGCTGGTAGCCAAAATTAATCATCTGGCAGTTCTATTTCCAGTCCTATTGTGCACCCTCAAAAGTTCCTTTTGATCGCTCTCCTCTTGACATTCATCTGTTTCTCAGATTAAGGATCTGTTTCTACAATGAGCCTGCCCCAGACAGTCAGCAATCATGCAGGGATGCTAGGCTCTGTCACACTGCTTCATGACTACTGAGGAGCAATTAGCTATTAGGAACCTATTCTTTTGAAAGCAGACAGGAACAGTTCTGTGCTTTGAATTTGCTCCTCACATCCCCCTATCATACAGAACCACAGAGGTGAGGAAAGCAACTTGGTTTCATCTGGATCCTGGCTGGGCAGGAAAGCAGACGACAGGGAGACTTGGTGGGATCTTCCTCTGCAAGGAAGGGAGAATTTCACACACTGTTTCTGCTCCTTTGGCTCCAAGGAAAGGAATGAGTCTGAAGAGGAACAGAGCTTCCTGCATAAGACTACTGATAAGGGTCTCTCCACCAGGTAACCCTTCCTCATTGTACGGTTGCTATTCCCAGTATTGGTAAGAAAGGCCTAGAAATTCACCAACTCAACAAACACTTCAGCCTACTACCATTTTATAACCCCCAAAATCTTTACGTAGTAGAATCTCTTCTCCCACAAAAGAGAAAGAATTCATCTCTCCAGACTTAGAGAAGAGGTGGAAAGGAAGCCCTTTCTCTGCTTGTAGCAAAAGAAGAGAGTTTTTAATCATCATTCCTCCTTTACTTAAAAAAAAAAAAAAAAAAGTAGTATTTAGATGGAGTTGCAACACAGTAATACAATTTATTGAAGAAGAAATCAGGAAAAAACTACTGCAAAGGCAAAGGACTGCTTTAGAGTGACACAGAATCTAGTAAAATAGTGGATCCTGTAGTCAACTGGGCAAGATCATGAGAAATAATGACTGATTGCCCTTCTTAATTAAGGGGAGATGGGACCCATAGGCACAC
This sequence comes from Egretta garzetta, assembly GCF_000687185.1. Classification (NCBI taxonomy): domain Eukaryota; kingdom Metazoa; phylum Chordata; class Aves; order Pelecaniformes; family Ardeidae; genus Egretta; species Egretta garzetta. The sequence continues at coordinate 2,285,996 of NW_009260621.1, read as the reverse complement.
TTAAGACTACAGTTCTTGTCCCAGACTACAGTATTAGCTAAAAGAAAAAGCAATCAGCGGATCAGTTTTACAGGAAATGCATGGGGAATTGGTAAAGTGGAATGAAATCCTAGAACGAATGTAAACTTTCTGGGATAGGCAGAATTTGTTTTATTTGTTCTTGAACTCTGCAGAATAATCTTACACATTCATCAATGAGGACATCACAGGTTAATGTATGCACATGCATTGACAAAATCCCCTCTCCTCCATTCTTAGCTCTGCCTAAGAAAGTCAATCAGCAGCTTCATCTACACAACTTCACATTATGTTCTAAAGCAAACGTTCAGGTTTTTTCCTACAGTATAATTATTTTCAAATACTTTTAATATATTTGATCTCTTTTTCAGTCTGGAAGACTTCCCAGCAGTTTACTATGGGGGAGAAATGGATGGTCAACACAAAATAACACTCACTTTCTTGACAGCTTTAGGTTTAGACACGTACTGCTTGACCTTACAGCTCAACTTCAGTTGCTAAAAGGCAGATTAATGTAAACGGACACAGCCAAAAATGAGCCAGGAGTCAAAGAGCACTCACTCATATGCTTTGCTTTAATATCTAGTATTGCTAAGGTAAGTAAACTAGAGGAGTCCACCTCCAAAGGTCTTCCATGGTTCCTATAATGTAAGTACATGGGCCCACTCAAAAACTTTAAAAATATTTTGTTTGCTGAAAAGCGAAAATCACCCCTCATTCTTTAAGCAATACTATATCTCTTTAAGATGAAGAGTATTCATTTTTTTTTTCTTTTTAAAAAAATTTAATTAGAAAGTAACAGGAAAAGAATTTAATTATTTCACAATGCAGCCTTTTCATAAACATACAATTATGTTCATGAGAATTTATCTTCACTGTGAAATCAATCGTCACAGTCTCCATTTACTATACATTACCAAGTCACATTTGATTCCTGTCAGAGAACTGTTGACTTCTGCAGTAAATCAAAATGACAGATACTGTTAGTTTCCTTCTGCATCTATCCCCAAGCCTCAGCTAACTCAAGATGGTTTTTCCTTCTATGCAGTGAAATGAGCATTTTCCTGGTAACTGTATTTCAGAACTGGAAAGGTTTTCATAAATGGAAAAAATGCAATGCATAATCCAGGAAACTATTGAAATGTACAGTATCAGAAACATATGGCTGTAGCAAATACCTATGCAGTGAGGGGCTGGGAATGAAAAAGAGAACAAGCTTATTAAAATTTTTCTCCTAAAGGGATTTTGCTTGAAAATTAAAATACTTTAATTGAACATTAAGAAAGTTTGCGTAGTTGATAAAAAAAAAATGCTGCAGATTATAGGGGAAAAAAAAAAGATACAGAATAATCTCCATGCTATCATGGAAGCTGGAACAGATGATTTTGCCTTTGTTCTTTAATGTTCTACATCTTAAATAGCAAAATGGTTCCATAACCAGAACCCTCAGTGGGTAAACTCAGAAAGAGAAAGCTGATTTCTTTTCTCAATTGCTAAGGTTTTTTTAATTTAAAAAAACCCAAACACCATCCCCCACCCCCTCAAAAAAACCCACCAGAAATTAATTTAATTTTCACATGAATTTTGAAAAGCAAGCCATACTCACACATACATACACACACATTTAGAAACCAGAAATCAACAGATTAGCATAAAGTAAAACAACGAGACTCCTTATTTCAACAGATCTTTGCCAATTCCCTGTTTCAGCTTCCCTAACAATGTGGGACAGGGAAGCCAGTCCCCAGTTGAGGACCAGATCCCTTTACTCAAGCCCCAATATCCCTACTTCTGTTGACAAAATCTATGAATTTAGGGGACACTGGAAAGTGATACTAAACTTGTTTTGACCAATTTGTGCCAGCAGACAGATTTTTAGAAATATCAAAAATCAGCTGTTTTATAAGGAATTGCTGTTGTAATTTCAATAAATATTTCTTCAAGAACAAGTTCTGCCTCCTTTTAAACTGGAAGACTCTCTTCATAAACAGCCTCTCCCAAGGTAAAGTTATTTTGTCCTCTTATTACTGTGCTGTCATGTCTTAACATGCCTGTATAGATATAAGGATGTTTTTAGAGCAGCTTGCAGATGCTGGAGGGTCTACTCACAGCCCAAATGGGCAGGGCTATTACAGACACGGCAAACATTTTAGACATCTGAAATCCCTGCTGTCCAGTGTGTATGAAAATTCAGTGAAAATGTGAATGTGCAGCTATATAACGCCCAAATAAATCCCAAACTTGCCAATGGAAACACATGCTTCTCTTGGATTTTCACAGCAGTTCAGTGATTAATATTTAAGATGACAAAAATACTCAAAGCCTTTAGCCAAAACAAAGGAGAAACAATGAGCTAAAATTAACAGATTTCTCATGGAAGGAACTTAATATATACAGCTGATATCAAGCCACCAGGACAAAGTTATCTTTCTTGACTGATGTACATGCAATGTTGGGACGATGCACACATATCTATAGCAGAATAATCAGAATTACGTTCATTTCCAGCATCTGAAGATCATTTCTGTTTTTAAAAACATGAGAAGTTTTTCAAAACTTTTTTCTGTATTCCAGAAACACAAGTGGTCAAGTGTTTGAAATCTTATTCCCAGCAAGTATGTGTGCGACATACTTTCAAAGGGCATCTCCTGGCAGACAATGTCCACATGTAGGCTAGCTGAGATGTCAGCAGATGTAGGCAAAGCCTTCACAGGGTAGTTCTGAGCGAGACTCACATTGCGTCCTCATGTTTCTGGGGCCAGCAGAAACTTGACAGCCCAGAAATCCTGTGCTTTGCTTTTGCTTTGCAGGAGGGAGGGGCATTCCTTGCTTCTGAAAGGACTATTTCTGGCCAGTTCAGGAGCAACAACAGCTGGCTCTGCAGGGAGCCACATCCAGCCCTCATCATCTTGAACAACATCTGAATGTATTGCCAAGCTTTGACGATGCAAGGGGGGAGTGGGTGCGAAGGGACTTAGCAGAAGAGAAGAGGAAAACGAGGGCATCTATGCATGTTGCCACTACAATTTATTTTCCTGAAAAAGAACTTACAGAAATTGCACTTTATCTGCTGAAATGCAATTCCACTGAGCTGCAAATGCAACCCTCCTCTACAGTAAAAAAAAAAAAAAAAAAAAAGTAAAATTTACAGGTCACTTGTATGTTTTTAAGTGTTGTCATGTTTCCTTGACTTATTTGTGCACATTAATTTCAATTGGCTGTGCATCAGGAATAGGCTTCCATAGAGTACCCACATAACTTAAATCAGAGGATGGAGTCTGAAAGGAAAAAGTATGAGGCAAACACTACAAAGCAAAGATTCTAATTAATTAGGAAAGTAGAGGAATCTCATTTGTTCCCCATTCAGCACTGTTTAAACCCAAACAAACAATAGAATGACTCCCAAGATTACAGACAGGCAAGATTTTCCACTGGAGAAAGTGAAAAGCAATGACGCTTTTGTGATTTACACCAGTTTAATCTGGTCACAAGGTACAGAAGTCATGAATGTTTTGGTAAGCCTATGTGATTGCCAAACAAAACAAAAATAGGATCAGGAGATGATTATTCCACCACACAGAAGAACTAAATGACTAATCATGGAGCTGTTTCACCCCATGAGTGGCTAGGAGGACACTAACCTTTCATCCCATGGTTATGCAACAGCAAAGAAGCAGATAAATCAAGAGTACCGAGATCTTTGTTCACTCAACATAGTGGAAACCCCAGAACTGCATTCCCAGTTATTAAAATGCTCAGCTAGATACAGTTCTAAAGTACCTGCAGAATAGCACATTTTCTTACCTCTGCTCTGTGTTAAACAATGCAAAGATATGTTTGCTAGACATGAAGCTCTTTTCAACATCTCGTACTTTCAAGTTGTCCAAAGGAAGCATATACTTCTTCTCTTTTTCCTAGAAAAAAACACATTAAAATAAGACTATGTGAAAAGTCTCAAAGAAGCCTGATCTCAGCAAGCTCTGTTTAGTTGGTAATGCCTTTGGCACATTTATTATCATAAGGGAATATCCAAAATTGAAATGTCTGCTTATCTTTCATAGACATACCTGCAACAGAAATGAAACCTCAATTCCAGTTCTGTTTTTCACTGACCCTTTTAAAACATTTCCTAATAAAAAAATTCCAACTCAAACACATAAGCATCTACACTTATTATTCTTCATTCCTCCAAATTCTAAAAAGAAAAGGGTCAGACATGACTAAAATGAAAGTGTCTAATCAATACAGAACTGTTCTACTACATCTGCATAGCAACTGGAGTAACCTGTGACATACAATTAATCTCTATCTAGAATTACTATTATTATTTAGGGGAAGCATATGATGATCCAAGGGATAAATTTTCATTCCTCCAGTGGAAAATACAAAAATCATACAAATTAGTGAAAATCATACCATCATCAAGGTTTTATATATACACCATATACAAACAAAACCAGACTCTAATCTAACCAGCTTGTTTCTCCAAACAGCAGGATTGTCCTATTCACTTTTGCTGTAGCCAACTCCTTTTGCATTTTCATCACAACTCTCAGTTACAACACATTCTCATTTACAGCACAATCACTACAATTTCACCTTTTCTAGGCTTCTTGCTTCCTGTCACCCCAAATTAAGGACTAGTCACACTCTCAAGCTGCTTTATGACATCAGAACAAAAAAGCCCTAAGATTATTAACTGTTTTCATTGTGTTAAACTTCCTGAAGTCCTTGTACTGATGGATAAACCGGGGCAAACCTCTCCATTCTGCTTTGCAAATACACCTGCTGCTAAGTAGAAGCAATCCAAAGACAAGAGGTGCAACACTTGCACCCTCATACGCCCGTTCTATTTTTGCACATCACGGTAAAATTGCTGACAAGGGTACTAACACAGTACAGAGTTTAACAGCTTTCAAAGGCCATTAAGGCACTGTTAGGGCTGCTGCGATTACTATGGCAGCAATGGAGTGGGGGGAGGATTTATGCCCTGAAATTTGTGCAGCGGATACCAAATGGGGTACACAGTGACTCTATGGAAGTTCAACAGATCACCAAACTCGGAAAGCTTAGAATTCCTTCAGAGTCCCTTATCTGCCAGCATGAAGCAAGACTGACTCGTCTCTGTCCAGCCATCATTAGAACTAGCTGTAAAGTCTAGCACCCATTGCACTTGCTGAAGAATTGTGAACTAGGACATCCCTTATGATGGCTGGCTCAAGTAAGAAATATGCATGTGATAATATTTTATTGTATGCCATAAAACAGGGAAAAAGGGACAAATCAAATTAGGACTTGTTTTTCTCAATACATATTTCCCAGAAGAAATACACAAAAGTAACTTCCACTGCACAGAACTGGAAGAAGTCCTAGCTAGACTGAGATGTGTGTACTGTGAGGGCAGATGCAATTCAACTTGGCTAAGCTTCAGCAGATTGCAAAACTAAACTGGATGAGAATGTACCTAAGAGTGAAACTATAAAAATACAGTGATGTGTCCAACAATGGCTCACTTTCCTAGACAGCTTCATAACAGGCCTCAGTAGAGGAAAAAGCATATTTCAAAGGCCCTTCTGGAAAAGCATGGTTTCTACTGTCTTGTTTTGTTGAATAAAAAAAGTCATCAAATCCAGTGTAGGAGTATTATATTAAAAGGATCTGATGGATTTTCAAACTGCCTCTACCTTAGCCATCCTAGAAATTATTACCCACAAAAGATCATACATATGTATATTCTTCACTTTTTCATCTAATAACAATTCTGATGAAGTCTAGTTCTGTGCCAGTCTATAGCTATTTATCACAGTGCACATCTATATCCCTCTTCCAGGGCATATATATTCTCTGAGCCCTTTGGGGCTCTCCCTGAATGGAGAGTATGCTGTCATCCATTCAGTAATTATTACCACTGAGATAAATAATACTAAGCATATGTATAAAAATTAGAAGTGCACTGTCCTCTAATACTGATTTTTATTGATATTATAAATTTATGTCCTAAATAGTTCTGGTAGCATTTAAAAGGTAACAATGTGTTAGCTTTGCTGCCATGACAAAGTGGCACACACTTGAAAGATATCCTGGCATATAAATTCAGGAGAAGACATATTAAACTTTGTATTAAAAGCAAATTATTTTTTTTCAGTTGAAAGCTGGACCACATGGTAATGTTAGGTACTTTGTTTTCTATTTCAGACATTTAAGCCAGGTTATATATTAAAAAAAAAATGTTTTGCGCAGAAATACCAGTTATTTATTCCACCATAACTAAGAAAAAAACCTAGATAAGCTTAATTTTTATTCTTTAAAACTTATCTTTCACTATTACAGACATGCTTATAATGATTTGCTATTCAATTACCAGAAATTTAAGAAGTTTCTGATGAAGTGTTTGTTCTTACAGACACTATTTAATGACAAACCAAGCAACCACAGATGAGTAAAAATAGAAACTGATGAAAAAAACTATACCAAGAATCTGACTGTCTAAACAAAAATTCCACAAGCAGGAAAGTTTTATAAATGTTTGATGCCAAACTGTGAGAAAGTGTTTCTTCTGTAGCCACCAGGAAAAAGGAAATGCCTACTGAAGGCTAAGAAGTGGTTGGTATTTATTTACATGGCCTCCTACCCACACGCTGAGACAGAGCAGTTTCCAAGAAAGGGAAATCATAGGGTGCCTATACTTGAAGCTAACAGAGACAGCATGTCATATATGAAAGATCAGACCTAAATACTGCTTAATTCCAGGAGAAAGGTATGACTGCAAAATTAAAGTGTGTCAGCAAAACCCATAGCAACTTTTTTTTTTTTCCAGACAAAGAGGGAAAAAAAAAAATATATATAAATGGAGCATGAGCTAATTCAACAGCAGATAAGCCCAACATCATTTCAGACTTAGCTCAATTAATATTATGTTATGGTAGGACAAAAAAAAACTCCAGCCAGGACTATCTGTGCATGTTTCCCATCCTGAGAGGCTGACAGCATAGGAAACAGGGAATGTATGAAGCCTGGGAGGAATGGGGCTAGGCACACTTCTACAAGTGACGACATGCACATAACTGTGGGTCCAGTTTGTCCCCCTCAGCATTTGTTCTATTTTATTTATAGATTTTTATTTTTATAATGGGGCAGAGAACTTAAGCGTGACATGAAGGGAAAAACCAGCACATGCTGATCTCGTAGAGACTTTGCCTCTCTTTTTCCTACACAGAGTAGAGGAGAAGGAGAAAAAAGTGGGAGGTAGCATGGCACATTCCTATCTCCATGACATGGGGAAGAAGAAAAAAAATCCCCATAATGCACCTTAGAAAAAACAAACCAACCTGCTAGCCTGGGGAGGCCTTCCCACCCTTGAGACGATGTTTCACCACTCGTGGGCCGAAGTAGCACTCACATCCTTAATGGACTAATTCTGTTCTCTGACAGGCGAGTAAGCTGCCAGGAACTGACAGCATGATGTAAATATGCCATATTACAACTGCCCCTTCCTTCTGCAGCCTTTAAAAGTACTAAAAATAAACACTGCTGAAGTCCAAAATGGCACAAGGGATGCAGAAAATACAACAGCAGCTCCCCTTCCCCCAGCAAGGTCTCAGCCAGCACTTCCAAGCTAATGAACCTCATTTTCAGCCAGAGGCAGAAATCATTCTCTGCTTTTGGAACTCTGTAGGCTCCGTCAGAACAGCGGAAGAAGAAACCTTGGACACAATGTCAGCTAACTGGATTATAAGGGGAGCAGAATTCATTTGCTTCAAAGAAACGAGACCATTAAATCCTTCAGCACCAGTTATCAAAGGTGCTTCTCATTTTTTATTTATCACTCCAAGATGGCTACTGCGCAACAGCAGCATGCAGGACAAACTCCACTCCCCATTTCATATCCTGAGAAAGAGAAGCAAAATTCATGCAGGACAATTCAAAGATATGATGCTCAGATTCTGAAAAGGCAGGTCTGAGCATCAGCGTTGGCCTAATCGCACTTTCAGTTATGTCATGGGGAACTGAGACAGTTTGCTCACCACTCTGTAATGCTTAAAACACCAGTCTCCAACCAGGGGGTCATGACACCAACCAAAACGTGTCTATGTCGATTGGGTGCACCACCAGTTCAAAGAAATCAAGCTCCCAACTGGAAGTGCAGGCCACTGGAAAACTTGGAACAAAGGCTGGTTAACAGCAGAATTCATTCTGTGCATCATTTGTACTGAAAGTACAACTCTCAAGAGTAATGACTGTGCACAGATAGCAAATATAGGTTACCCTGAAATGGCTCTACCGTTAGTATTAGGCATTAACAAGTATTAGGCATTAATGAGGCAAAAAGGTGAACTATAAAATCATAAACTGAGAAAGGACAGCTTTCAGTTAAAGCCTGGAACGGCAGATAAAAAGGTTGGCGTTTCTGCCTCTGAACTACATTTCCAGACCAACACTGTACTACTCTCAATATTTCTTTCCACATTAGTAACTCAGGCCTAATACTTACCTGACTCACAGGCGTTGTGCTAGACCTCGTTTCTGCAAGCAGCTAGTGACGGCCAGGCATCATTAAAGTATCCTGCAATCAGGGTGCTAAAATGTGTAGGTGGAACACCAAAGCCAAGCAATGATTTGGCAAAGCAGTTAAGCAGCAGAGGCAGAAAATAATAACAAAATGAAAATGCTCTACAGTTCTGTACTATTTTAGATAGCTGGATCACTACCCTCATTTTACAGACAGGAACAGGCACAAGAAGCAGTGGTTTGTGAACCTGCTGAGCCAAAGCAATCTAAAGGAAGAAGAAGAAGAAAAAAAAAAAAAAGGAATTGTAAGGAAATGCTGGTGGTGGGCTGGGCTAAAACTGCTTGTTTACTCCTGAAAAGGAAAGGCTCAGACTTGTTTACACCTAGGAGCTGCTCTCACTGCCAGTGCAGAATAGCCTACCCTGTGGCATTTGATGAAAATGCAAACTATTAAGGTGCCTCACAGCAACTTTTATAGTATTTATATCGATATCCAAGAGTTAACCATATTCTAACTTTAAATACGCCCAAGAGAATTTTACTGTGTTTCTATTTCAGTTTATTTTTCTCTCTCAGTTTAGAAAGCCACACAGCATCTTCACAGTGGTCTCTGCTTTGCCACACTTGGCTTTAAAGCATGCTCTGAAAAACGAAGCATGAGGTATTTACGTATTACTGCAAACTTCTGATGAGAAACAAAGTTATTTTATTACAGACAACTTAGCAATGTGGGATTCAGCCCTGAACATGCTTCTGGGTACAGCTGTAGAAAACATAATTCTAAACTGTCTATAAAATGAGGAAGGATCTGCTTTAATAGAAAGACAACACATATTTAAACATTCTAACATTTTTATGAAAAGCATAGCAAAAAAATACTTAATAAGTTGCAGATGAGAAGACCATGTTTCTTCCACCTAATGCACCTCTCCCTCCTGTCTTCTACAATCAACTCCTATATGGCTTTAGCTGTTGATAATAAAGCATTGAAGCCAAGCACTGTTCCAAGAGTTTCCTTTCTTTGACCACTGAAAACAGATTGAAACCACCATAGATTCGGATTCTTCAGTAAAGCCAGCCACATGGACATCAAAAAGCGCTCTTATACGTACAAACAAATCCCTATGTGCTGAAGTGAAAGTTTTCAAACAAAAACTTTAGGTAAAAAATTCAAAACTTTGTCTCGGTCCCTGAGACCCCTCCACAGGCAGGCGGATTACACCTCCATGACGCACTACCCTTCAATCCCCTTCCTGCTCTGCTCTTGCCATGTGCCAGGAGAACTCTGTAGCTGTGCTACACCACAACGGATGTACGTTAACTAGAGAGCAATTTTATTACATGTATCTATAATGAAAAAAAAAATGCAGTATGACATATCAGAAAGCTGTCACATATAGTCATATATATAATTAAATATCAACAAAGACACAGAAGAACCATTATGCAACATATAAGAGAAACAATTCTAGGAAAATGCTTAAGAAGAAAACGAGAGTTCCAAATTGAAAATCTCAATACAAAACAGTGACAACAGTTTAGCGTGATAAGCCAGACTGTTAGAAGAATGGAGCACACGGCACAGAGCACAAATACCAAATCTTATATTCCCTCAGTGTTACAAGACTTTATCCTCTGCCATGGTGGAGATAACGAGTTCCTTATATAAATCAAAGCTGAAAATGACAAACCTCAAACTGCAGCTGAAAAAGAGAGATCTGATGATAGAATCAAGCCTTTTCAGGTTTGAGTTATTATCTTTTTATATTTTGCATTTATAATATCTTTTCCGGGCAATTATGTATACTCCCAGCACTTCCAATTTTCTCCCAATCTTTTGGTACCTTTTCCCACAACATATTATTCAAAAAACTCATGAGGCATGTTATATCCCTGGTGTTTTTTCTGAATTCAGCTAAGGGATTAAACCTGATACTAAAGTTAAATCAGTCCCTAGTCTGCTTGTCATTCATTTTACAGTGTGTTATTCGTTTCCCACAGTGTTTTTCTCTCCTAAGAACTGGTATTATATTTATCTCTGCACTTTCCTTCTGCCCAAACTTCTTCAGGAATAGAACCACAAGACTCCACAATTCTGCATTTGAAATCTACATCATGGTTACTGGTGTCTTTCTTGAAATGAGTCTACTATCAAGACTTCACAGAAGGACACCAATATAGGATGTCACTACATCACTGTTTTGTAGCACAGCTGTCCAACTTTAATTAAGGGTTTACAGGGAGCTGAAGCTGCAGCTTGCATTCTGCAGCACACACCAGAGCAGAACCTCCCAATCTGCCTGCTCAGAGCTGGGCAGCCCTGAATACCTCCTTCTCCTTGCCTGCACAGCACACAGCAAACAACCAGAATCCTTGGGGAGTGCTGTGCTGAGCAACCACGCTGGCCCTTAAGCGTGAGGTAACAAACCTGCTGCTCCAAGCTAACACCATGTGGTTGCTGCCTGCACAGGAGTCCCCATGTTACAGTACCCAGATAAACAGCTTTTCCATCATCCATCTCTCATTTCCTTCAATAACAAGGGGTGGTTGAGTAGACATCCCATTGTATTAGTGCAGAACCTGAATGGCTGGTTAAAAAAAAAACCAAACAAATCCAGTTATTTCACCGGTACTCCCTGAGCCTTTACATAATTAGCGCATCAAACAGAAGTGTAGTAGTTTCTGGAATATATAACATATACAACATGACTTAAGATTGCCCCTCTTCAAAAGAGGTGTTTATTATCACAAGTGGAAGGGCTGGTCTTTCACTGGTCTGTGCTGTGGGGATGTGCTGTCAGTAAAAGGATCAATCTGAGAAAGGGCCTGATGAAGAGGAAATCTCTGTTTAGCTCCTATTAGTTAGGATCTTGAAAGGTCATTTTGAATTTGGGAAATCTTGTCTGGGAAAGAAGCCAGCAATTCCTCTGAACTGAAGTGGTGCCGGCATTTAAAACTGAGAGAAAGCCCCAACTGATGAACCAGTTGACAGTCTGGAAAAATCCTGCTGGATGCGTCTAGTGACTGCTCCAAAGGTAGAGGGGGAAGAAAAAAAGAAAGTATCCTTTGACCTTTATATCCCTTGCAATGAAGCCTGCTTATGACAGCTCGTTTTTCTCTACTGGTGCTCAAGTTTTTATTTTTCACTCTTCGCCTACTGCAGATCATCCAACAATCACAGTGGTTTGTGGGAGCGATAGTGCAGGATGAAGGGCTTTGGTGCAGCATGTCTCTGCTGGCAGAGGTACAGTGTGACAACGACACACCAGTTCTGAGGAGATCCGGCTTTTCAGTTGAGTACAGCTTTCCATTCCCACAGTTTACAGTTTTGCTTATTAGATATATTTGTGTGTGTATAAAAATACTTTCATATATATGTAGACATACACACACGTTTTGGTGGTGGGATTATTTTTTTTTTTTATTTAAAGGAAAAATGTAACTCCTGAAACCTATTATCTTTGAATAGAAGTGCAGCTCAGATTTCAGTCTTGAGAAGGTGATGGCCTGGGTGGATGAACCTCTCCAGTTCTAATGACCTCTTGCATTAGGAATACTAAGTTAAGATTGAAAAAAAACCCAGTAAGTTTAACCATATTTTCAGCTTCCTGGACTCCCTTAACTTGCACATAAAAGGAGAGCCTCTCATTTATGAGCCTCCTAAGATTTCTTGGGACCTACATGAAGAAGATACACCTTTGCTACAGCACCCTTGCTTTAGTCTGGAAAGGGATTTCTTAAAACTCTTCTAGCTTTTGACTGCCTTTCAGTTTCATAAAATGAATCCTAGAAAAGCTCAAACTCAAGAAGCCACCAGATACTTTTCTTTGGGTACCAACTGAAGTATCTGGAGAGGCACTAGATTCTTTGTGTGTACACATGCGTGCATGTGGGGGAAAAAATCCTTCTTACTAAAATCAAAATGATAAATATGCAATTACATAATTACGTAAAAAACATTAAGCAGGATTTTCCTGAGGAGACACATCTGTCTCTGCAAGACTCCTGAAGATGCAACAAAAAATACACACAAATTAGTTCATGGCATTTATGCTGCCCTACTTGCTTGTTATCATTAAAAGCTTTCAGACAGTAATCAATTTCACTGTGGTGGAGATTACTGCAAAATGCATTTAGAAGTTCACGCCTGTGGCAATGGTCACTGAAAATATTTTGGAAAGCATCCCAGAAGTGTAAGACTTTTTCCAGACATCCGAGAGAAACTCTGCTATGACAAAGCTTCTGGTGTCAAGACTTCTCCCCCACCACCCCTCCCTTTTTTTTTTTTTTATAGCAGCATTTTTTGAAAGGTACATTTCAACTTTTTTTTCTCTCTTTTCATTTTTTTTAAGCAAGCCAAGATATTTGGATCACAGAAAACATGAATTTCTGAGACAACTGTCTGAAGATATCTCCTTCCTTGCTCTACGTAATATATATAAATATACTCTGGCTTCTTAATTTCATCAAAGAAAAACTGTTGAATTATACCAAAAGGGTGAGAAAACCACCTGCTTATTCTATCATAACAACATTTCTGGTTTTTTGTAAAATAAGGAGCCCTGGGGACGTTCCTATATTAAATAAAGAAAATTGAATACACCATAATCATCAAGCACTACTTCTACTTTGTATCAAGAATGTTACCTTCAAATGCTAAGTGACATATGCCATCAAATCTTCAAGAGAGTGGGTTTTGAAATGTGTCTCAGAATTTGACACAATATATCCTAAAATAATTATAATGATGTGCAGGAAAACCTGCAACCCTCTGCCCTTGGAAATTAATAGCTATTAGATTGAAGCCTCCTTAGAAACAGTCTTCCTGATGGATGTTTCTATGAAACTGTCGCAGACTGAAACACTCCTGAAGTTCATTGCCAAAGTTGCCCCTCAAACTGACCTTAAGTTGTCTTTAGACTGCAGCCCTCTGAAGACAGAAGCCACTTCTCAATGTACCCATCTCATCTCAATGTACCCACTTCTCATCTGCTCCAGTAGGTATTTGAATGCAAGTGGAAATTGCAGACTTTATCACAGCAAACCCTGAACAATAACTGAACTCAGAAAAAGGAACCTGACAAACGTGGGCATGGGAACGTGGGAAAAAAAGGTTAGCAGAACATCCAAGAGATCACAAAACTATTAGCCTTAAGAACAATCAAGAGCTAGAGGACAGCAGCAAAAGATGCAACATCAAAGCATTCTTAAAAGCTACTGTCATTAAAAAAAAAGTGACTGCAAGGTACTAGGCAGTGTTAGTCTACTACTGACTCCTACCACTAGGAGTACGTGTGGAGGGATGTGTGTGTAGGAGAGCTGCCAAATATGGTAGGTTTCAATCTGCAGATGCTGCCTATTAAGTGAAAATGTCCAAGTGTTGCTCACCCACAAGCAGCTCTTTCATGATAACAGTATGTTGGTTTTTCCACAGGCGAATGCATGTACCATGAAGGACACTTGACACATTTCTAGCTATTTTGATTGTGCCGCTCAGCTGTTCACTTGCAGTAGAATACAGAAAACAGAAGTCCTGTTCCAGTATCACCCTAAGGGAGAAGTACATCAAGCTTACAGCATACCTTAACAACGCACAACTGAAACAGAGGGACAAATTCTACTGCCTTGGCCACATGCTCCCTTTAAATACAGTAGCAGATGGTGAACTCTGCAAGATGTCAGCAGGAGGTACCACAGTTTGGGGAAGCTTAGAGCAGCGCACACCTCTGGAAGGAAAGAGCCATCCTCAAACAGAAATAACCATGACTGTTCAAGTCTCATCACTGCCCTTTTGTGTGATGGCAGAACTTGATTAATTTATTGACAGATCACCTTTGCCAGTTCCATACCTGCTCACCTTTGTGTCCTTGCTGAATCAGAGCGACGGGATAATACACATACACCATAGTCTTAGAGACTGTCAAATACTCGGCACCATAGGCAGTCCTCCTGCAGGCCCAGAGCAGACAATGCTTATGTCCAGTAACAGATTATCCAAAGCTATGTTTTGCAGCCCACTAGAACAGAGCACATAGCTAAGAAACAGGCTAGTGAAACATTCTGCAAGCGTGAACTTAAAGCAAATCTTCAGTCATGTGGTATTAGTTTCACTACATTGGAGGCGACAGCTAGAGGCTTCTGCTAAGAGACAGATCGTGCGCTGCCACGACCAAGACCTATGAACAAAGCAGGACTGCCACTGTGCAGTGTGAGAGGCACCGGAGGGAAGTGGGGTGCTGAAGTCAGGAGACAACATCTGCGATGCTTCTGGCTGCCAGATTAATTTCCACCAAAGCAGCCACAAAGGCTCAGTCAACCACAGACTCCATCATCATTGCTGCAAGCAATGAGCACAAAAACTGGGCAATGAGAGTATCTCTCAAGAGTATCAGCACCTGGGAGAAGGAGGCATTTCCCTTGCTTCTCCATGGTGGATGAGGTCAGATTAAGAATCTTGTAGTCATATTCTTTTGCTATCACAAGATAACATCCTTACTACTAATTAAAAAAATATTTTTAACTGTTTTTTCTACCTTTCTATGAAACTCTTCAAATCCAAACTAATGCCAAACCTTGTCTTTTCGTTCTATGACATTTTAAAACATGTCATTTCTGCACTGTGTAAAATAACATCATCTTTAAAGAATTCTAGTTCTCCCTTGCTTGGATTCCTGCAATCAAGTATTATACTGATTCATACCTAACACGCTCTTTTATTCCATGCTGTTTGCTTAGGGAGGAAAATACAAATTGAATATACCATTGTGTAGACTAGAAGTTGTGTTAAGATGATAAACACCTGCATTCACTTAATCATCTCTGTTAAGATACTGTCAAGCTGGACTTCCCAAGAACACAATTAGGGAAGGAGCTCTTTCCTAAGAAAAAAAACCTCTAACCAATGATCAGAATAGCTCTAAGAACTCTCTTCATCACACTCTATAAAAATTTGCAACGTGCAGCTTGGATAGCTATTGTTGCTGAAGTGATATTATGAAAGTAAGATTTTTAAAGAGTCAATAAACAAGATGTAGATTTTTGCTCCAGCAGAACTGTCTATACATGCTTAACCTCAGCTGTTTCAAAGAACCTATGAAACATACATTGTCTTAGAAAGTCTCCAGGAGTTTCAGAACTATAAATGACAATGACGCAAGAGGTAATTACATTATTGCAAACACAAAAAAGACAACAAAAAAGGCATATTGAAATCTGAAAGTTGAAACGTGCCTGCAAAAACATTGAATTTTTATAGTATACAGTTGTATTACAGACAAGGAAGGTAACACCTCTGCTTCTCTGGAAGAAAGTGAAATACTTATTAGGAAATGTAGCAATTCTCAGGAATATAGGTCTTCATCAGTGCTAACTCAAAATACTGTAGACTATCAACACACCAGCCCTGAACTTGCAGGACACCATTCTATTTGTAAAGAATCACTCTAAAGTACATACAGTAATTCTACATAACACTGACATACGGCACTGAATTCCCAGACAGTCAGTCAAAGTTCCGGGCAGGAAACCAAATTCCAAGGTTTTTTTTTTTTCTTTAAACACTATGTCAAAACACTCCTATTGCTCGTTACTTGTGCTTTGAAAGATATACTCCATTACTCCTTAATGTCGTTAGCTTTTACAGATACTGCAACCAACAAGGAACTGCTGCTGGAAAAAATGTATTACAACTGTTTTCTAACACTGACATATTGCGATTGTTTCAACATTGAAGAGGCACGGTGACAACAAAAATCCAAGTAAAAAGAAGATAACTAACGTACAAATACAGGTAGAAACTCGAATTTCAGTAAGAAATCTATAATAGTGAAACAAATTATCAAGTACTAAAACTCCCAGGTTTATAATTTTCCACATATAAATTCTAGGATCAATTCCGAAAACTGAATTCATACAACTAAGCCTTACTGGTGTACACTGTCTCATCAGTAGTCAATGAGCTAATTTCACACAGAGTGGTTCCTAATATTGACAGAGATAATATTTTAACGTGTTCTAAAGTAATAAAGAACATTTTAGATAAACATTTTTTTCCACTCATTTTGTTTTCAAGACACTCAAAGATACAAAGCAGGGAGGACAGCTTATTGCAAAGTTGTCCGTGCAACAAAATTTAAAAAATACAATACAAAACCAAAGAAAATGTTTCAGCTAGTTCCCCCTCTGCCCTCCAAAAGCCTCAAAAATAATGAAATAAAATGTTGAAATAAAATGTTCATTAAAAATATTCCAGGTCTGCCTAAGAGCTATTTAAACATAACATTTGATTTTCTGTTATCCATTTTTTACATTTACATTACCCAAACTGAGTGTATATTTTAATTATTTTCTCAATTCATTTGTTTTGCTAAAATAATATTCTATTCCCCTTTGAGAATATTCCTAAGGTTATAAAAGCTAGACTGTCTAGCAGTTTAGATTTGTTTTAAATGTCTAATAATATATTACACTGAAATAGTTTGAAATAATGAGGGGTTTATATGATACATTACCAAACTATATAATTATTAGTAATTCCAAGAAAAAAGTCCATGGCAATAGACAAGGCTAAATGCATGTATATTTGAATAAAATACGTTACAGAACTATTGCCATTACTAAAAAAAAAAAAAAAAATCCTACCAAAACCAAGAGTTATAAGCCTGGAAAATTTACAGTTAAAAGAAATTCACAATCCCTAAAGGAAACAGAATACCTCAAATACATTTTAGTCTGCCCTGAAATTGCACTTTAGAAATGGGGATGGGGAGAACCTAATTCGGACAGGAGAAAAATACGCTTTAGTCTAAGAACACAAAACTAAGATTTTAAAATCAAATCCATTTGGCAGCTGCACAGAGCCTTTACAGGTGAACACCAAGTCCCCTTGCTTTTCTCGCGTACACTTCCATTTCCCCATTCACCTCTCACATCTGCTGCTGAGGGTATTTTGTGCAAGAAGTAGGAACTACTGAAATGCAAAGACGACTTAAGCCACAGATTGTATGCGGACGAAGACCACTACTCCTAGGGACTTTTTGCAGAGAAGGTCACTGTTTTTAAAGAGTCTGAAACCATATGTTGCAGTCTTACGAAATAGACACTACCTCCTTCTTCAAGGTAGGTGAAGATGGGAACACAGCGGCCTCTGATATTTTCAGCAGGCATAAACAAAATCCCAGACCCTTTCAGAACCCTAGGTCACAAGATCATCTGGAAGAAAAGTCATGGAATTTTTCTTATGCTCACTGGAAAGGAGGAAAATTTTATATATAGTAACAAGCATATGCCCCTTAATCTAAAATAATTATACTCTAATTACCAGTGGGTTCTAAATTTTCTGAGCTTAAACAACACAGCTGAAAAGAACTTCATTATTTCATTATTAGGATCATTTAGCACAAAAATTGACTGATGTCAGGTGCTGAGTTTCATAAAAATACATTTCTAATTAATTTGAATTAGGCTGTTAAGTTCTTTATTTACTCCTCAGTCTAAGAAAACCCTCACTGCCCTCACACACACATACATCCACATAGAAACAGCACTGCCTGAAAAGAAAAAAAAAAAAGCTGTTAATTATAGAATCACAACACTTGTTCCCTATTTATCCATATACTAAAAGGGAGGTGGGGGTACAGGGGAGGAGAATCTAGTGAGGAGGACTTTAAAGCAGAGTATTTCAAAGACGAAAATGAGAATGTAAAAAGACCTATGATAACTGTAACACACAGTGACCTGGACAAGAGGCTGTAGAGGTGGGAGTAAGGTTAGGAAAGGGTTATGGAAGAAACTGCTGCACAGGTATCTAAAATCTGTGGACTGACTTATTAATGGCACACAAAACATATCAGAAAAACTAGAAGTTTTCAATACAGAATCAAAAGTATTACTTAATTGATCTAACAAACACCTAGTAGGATAATTCACGTAATCTGGAAAATTCACATATCTTCTTATTTAGGAAGTCAGACAGAAAATAACTGGGAAAGCATCATCTTTCATATCTAAAGCACATGCACTGGTGTGGGGTTGACACCACAACAGGGGGAGAGATATCCTGAACATTCCTGGAGGCAACTAAGGAACAAAGAACATGTGCATCACCATCACTGGGGCTTTCAGTGATCACTATAATGATTTGATGATTCATGGTACAGGACTTGATGATAATGAGGTATTTTAACAAAAAGAGAGACACCATGGAAAAAGTTGACACACTGGTTGATTGAGGGGGAAAGCTATTAATAGGCAATGTTGTGAGAGCTGCAGTATTCAACTCTTCTTTTATGTTATTCTTCGCTAACAAGCCTAAGCAGCAGTAAAAATTACTACCGTTAGATATTAGGAAAAAAAAATTTAAAGCAAATTAAGCGCTAGTATATACTGCTAAGTTCAAAAACCACCCCCATTCTTTCAGTTCTCTCAAGCGCCTCAGTTTTGAAGCAACAGCTTAAAAGTCGTAAGAGTAAGAACTCTGTAACTGATATGTGTAAACCTCTTATCTAAATCACATAAAGTGAACAGAAAAGCAAACCTGACTTAAAAAGCACAAGAGTTCCTTGGAACTAAGCCCTACTTTTACTCTGTTATTTACACACCACAGCTAGCATCTTTGCTGTACAAGACAACATGCAAACTTCATTGAAAACACAGCCTAACTCAAATTCTCAAATGTTATTCTATTTTAAGCACATTCTCTTTTTCTCTCTGTTCCAGCCCAGCGCAGACAACTTTGCACACTCTAGGCCTGTATCTGCTAGCTCCTTCTCCCCAGAACTGCTTTTTGAAAGTCCCAGCTCCCATGCCATGCTCCTCAGGAACATGCCCAGAATGGTGTGTTAGATGCAGCTTGGCAGAGGTGCTTGAGACAGAGACATGAGATAGGGGCTCTAACAACAGAATTAAAGAACTCAATTTACTAGGAATGGTGCAACTACTTAGCAGTGCAGGGCTGAAAGGCAACTGCACCCCATGTTTACCCAGCATGAGAACTGCCAGTCTACAGAATAAGCTGCCAATAGAAACCACACCCAGAGAAGAGGGGCATCTGCTTTCCACCACACAGTGGCAAGTCCAGCTGAGCAAGAGACTCAATCCATAGAGGCACCTTCATCTTCCAGAGAGGAGGTCAACATCTGGTTCTGCTCCAAAAACAAATGGGTCAAGACTCTGGGAAATAATGCACCACACCTTCCTTTATCCCCTCCTGGCTGGGGCCCAGCCCAGCCCAGTTATGTTTTCCATTCGGTAGGGCAGGGTGTTGGTCCATTGTCTCAGTGGCAAATAATTTGCAGAAAAGCATCATTTCACGTGTCTTAAATGAAGGCTACAGGAACACGCGCACCATACAGAGCAAAGAAGGTCCTTATCGAAATACTAGAGAACTTAAAATTCTAAGTTCCATCTAACTTGTGCCACTAAACTTTGGGTTATCCCCAAATTAAGCTTGCTATATAAACTATCTCTAAACTGTTCAGATAATTTTTTTTCATAACCATGGAGAAACACAACTACAAATGTCCTTGTTCACATTTTGACCTCAGATGCCTAAAGGCACTTGTTCTGCTCCCACTGTGTGGAATGCCCTCCCACAAAGCACCCATGTGGAATCTTCAGAGGCTATTTTTGAAAAGCATAATAAAAAGGCATTTCTTCCTAGAGTTTTTGTTGTTAGCAGTGGAGCTTATTGACCACCTCTGTGGATGCCTACACTTTTCATACAGATGGGATTTGTTATGTGCAGTTTACCCATTACAAAAATCTAACTGAAAATTTATAGTTGTCAACAATGAAACAAAGGAGGAAGCAGGCTTCTCTATGTAAGGATGCACCCATCTTCACAGTGAAAAAACAAAATATTATTTCCACAAGGTTTACTGCAAATTTATTACAGCAATTAAACTGTCCAGTGAATCTCTGTATCAACTTATTTCCAGATTCAAAACCAGATGTAAAAACCATCTTTCATTTAATTTGATTATTCTAACCTGGCTAGCGTATGTAGACACAGATATTTTGGCAACTGGTTGCTAATGAGCTTTCCTAACGCTTTAAAGCTGACAGCATTTACAAGAAGCAAGTAGTGATTAGAAAATGGTTAAAAACCTTGCTCCTCCTGCAGCAGAAAACACTAAATCTCTTTTGTGCAGAAAAGATTTTAAACAGGCTTCATTAAACACAGCTTCCTGAGAATCCACTTTCCTGCTGGCCATTAATTCAGTCTTTTTGTATTTCAGCTGTAGAGCAAAGGGTTAGTAAACCCATCTACACTAAAACGCCCACTGCTGTACTCCACCCATCAGGGCTTCTAACGTTACCAAAAATGTGCAGTATTTTTAACCCATTGTTGAGCACTGGCATTTAAATGCTCAGGCAACACCTTTTTTTGCCTTTATGCATTTCATAAGGGATCTAAGTACTCCCTATAAACATGAATTACTAAATCGAAATCTTAAAGGGAAGATGCACACTATTTTATGGGTGAGAGTTTGCAGAGACATTAATTTGATGTCTTCATTTAAAACAAACAAAACCAAGACTGTATTCAGTAGTGCAAGGTTCTGCCTGTTCCTCCAAGCACCCAATTATCATCCTGTAGCTTTAAAATGAATTTTCTATGTTTGTGAATATTGTTTTCTTCAACATAGCAGAAGATGAAATCAAACAAGTGACTGACTTTTGCACTTCCTCTGTGAAAGCTGATAAACAGAAGTTCCTTTAAACAAAGCACATACTTAAGCCATGACCTCCCTTGATGCCAAGCATCCTTGAGACTAAGAATTCAGTGTGATTCCAGGAATCCTTTCCTATGGATGCCCCCAGCTGCAGTAGAAACGAAAAAAGGAAACCATGCAAGGAAAATAAAGTTTTGTAAAGCCAGGGAGTGAGACAAACGCTGCCCAACTGTCTGCTGTGGGGACTGTAATAGTCCATTAGATTTAATTCCTCTTTAGCATCTGGCATTTGCTGCTTTCACAAACACACTGATCTGATTCAGGACAGGAATAGCTGTCAAATACACATTGTCAAAAGCAGAAATTTTTTTCCTTAGCTTTTTCATCACAGTAAAGTTTTGTTTACATCTAACAGATAATAAAATTGCAGACTGAAATCTGATTTTACGTTGACAGTATCTCCTTACAGTGAGTTTAACAACAAGAGATACACTAGAAACAGGAACTGAATAATAGCTTTTAGCTTTTCATCCTATGTTTTAGTTACAAGACTATTTTTTCTTGCAAAATGTTTACTTCTCACTTGTCAGCCAGGTAATAAAATTAAAAGGGCAGTGAGAAAGCAGGAAACAAAAAAGAAAAATTTTACATTAACAGATAGCACGTTAAAAATACCTAGAAACATGGATTAGCACCTGGGATGTCTCTCATAAAAAGATGATGTATCACATAAAAGCTACTCACACTGATGAAGGTTATAGTCTGTTTTCATGACTTTTAGCAATAGCAAAGAATTAACTAGAAGTGATATAAAAAGAAGTAATAGAGGAGTTACTGTACCCGGTCCCGTAATCTAACTCATGTGCAGTGATTACTCCCACATTATTAAATCAAACAAGACCATTCCTATTTGTACAACCCTTATTTTCAGACTGGAGTTGTTGCCATCTCTTACACTGATGCTTTGTACCATCCGCATGCCATCTCCAGTCTCTCTGGCTTAGTAAGTGACTCCATGGATGGAAAACCAGCAAATTTCACTTTAACAGAACACAAGCACACAACAGCTCATACTTAAATGATTTCTTTCTATTCCTGATTCAGTATGTTAGTTTTGTTAAGGCTCCACATCTAACAATCAGTAAAATAGATGTGTTCCAGCTAAGGTTCCATATGACAACACTTCCCTGGAAATACTCATTTACCCCAATGGAAACCTTTCCTAACTGAGAAGATGGGTCACAGTCACTTATTCAGGATTCCCAGAAGCCAGGTAGCCTAATCAAAGCTCTTGCAGACAGACTGCACGAACACCTTTTTCAGTCACCATCCATAGGGCGTGCGCAACGCTTCACTGCACGAGTGTTCTGTGTTAGATATTAGACCAGTGTTACCAGAGTTACAGGCTGTGCACTCACTACCTGCCTCGCTTTTCCCATTTGGACCTATGGGAGCTTCGGTGGGGGCAGTCAGACCGTAACTGCTATTCTTGCTGAAAACGGCATCAAGTTTCAGAGACATGAGTTTTCAGGAATATTCTCATTCTATTCCAATTAGTTATGACAAAATGGCTATCATGACAGAATCCACTGAGCTATGGATCGTAACTGATACACATTCACTTCCTCGAGAGTAGAGGATGTTAACTCCAACGGTGATGACAACCATGTATACAGATAGCAAGACGTGAAATACAAGCAAGCTAGTAGATAATCCCACAACTCTACTGCATGGGTGGATGGTGGTCTGTGCCCTCAGTACTTGCAGAGAAAGGACATTAATGCAAAAGAAAGCATTATGTTAATTCTTCCAAAATCAGTGTGTTCAAATATCAGTCCCTCTCATTTGCCGTTATAAAGAGAGACTGAAAGAATTCGAATACCATTTCTTTAAGGATCCAACCTATGAGTAAGACAATCCCCAAATGAATGGGAAAGAGGAACAAAGAAGTGCATCTACTACACAATTCCCCAATGGCAGGTTATCAACAAATCAAAAATTGTGATGCCTTTTCTCTACAGCCCAGGACAAAACTGCCTTCAAAGCCACACAGGGGGGGTGGGGAAGCTTCTCCCATGCAGAACACAGAAACCTTCGTGATAACTAACAGCCTGATATACTAATCAGTTTTCTGATCACCTTCCTAATAGCTTTTGCTCTGGTACATATGTTGTGCTCTGACTGCCAAGACAATAATTTGGTTGCCTCAGCTAACAGAAAATAGCTTCCAAAAATCAAGTTGTTATTTAAAACTACTGGAAGATTTCATAGGCTAGGTCACTCACTCAAGCAACTAAAATAAACAATTAAAATGTTTCAGCCAAAAAGTGCTATAGTTGTTAGGTCTGTTACTTATGGTTAGAAAGAGAGTTAGCTCAGTAGAACTCAGTCATATTCTGATTACTGGTAAAAATATACATTCAGATGTGTGGGTCTATGACACAACAGGAGTGGAAGAAGGTAAGCAGGTCTTAGAAATGCAGATCGTGTCAACCTACTGCTAAACTCATGCCTAGTAACAGGACCATTATCATCACTTGCATTGTGGGAGCATCTAGAGAATATTTCAACCTGGCACTGTAAAAATACTTACAACATTTCTTGCCCCAAGGGCTAACAATCCTTATCACCTTGATTAAAAAGCCTGGAGGTCATCTGGCAGACTTACAGTAACATGCTCTTTCTTCTGATGTTGCAGCTAGACCCTATTTCAAAGGCTGCAAAACCGTATCAAGTTAGGAAAATGAGGATTATTTACAAACTGATAACTGTTTTTTAAGACTTGCGTCCATGCAGCATCACTTAAGTACAAAACGTCCAGCTGTGCAACTACACAACAAAACTGCATCTGCTAGAACAAAGTAGTGCTTGGACTAGGTAGTTTAATAGGCTTTAAAGTCTCCTGTAAGGAAAGATTCCTCCCTCATCACTATTACTTCAGTTTCTTCATCCTAGTCTTCAAAATCCACAAACATAAAATATCCTTTGCTAGACTGACCAATACTGGAAAAGTGAATACAGCATCAGCTGTGTTAAGGACACAACAGAATAAAACACAGGAAGCCCTGCCAAATTGATTTTTGCCAGCATGGTATCATCCTGCACGGGGAAACACTGAACGAAGGGGCTAAGGGGCTGCACCCAGGTTAGCGAGCCCTGACTTTCAATAAGGTTATCAGCACAGGTGTGATGAGAGTGTTTTCAGTTCCAGAACAGCTGTAAGCTTGCTTGTGGAACAGCATAAAATGATACAGGCATGACCCTGCTTGCCGTTGCTCCAAGCGTGGCGGCTGAGCAGACTGTGCCCAAGAACATACCTTCAGCCTCTCTTCACTAACCAGGACACTGAATGTTTGAGCCAGTCCCCAGAAATACAGATGGGCAGAGAGATGCCTTTTGAATGTCCTCTGGTTCCAAAGAACAGCAGCAGCAACTGCCTCCATCAACTCTTAAGTACACTACAAATAACTTCTACAAAATATTCTATAGCTAAATCAACTCCCAGGCACAAGAAAACGTTTCATTCAGATCTGTATGTCACGCTTAAAACCAACTGAACTTACACAGACCATGAGATCACTACAGAGCAGAAATGCTACCATACCTACTGTTGACACAGCTTTGTTAAATAGTTCCACAGCTCAACACTAGAGGCACCAAATCCCACGAGTAAGAACATACAATGGACCTCGAAAAAGCATTCAATAATCACTGTGGTATGCATGAACCCATGAGAGGATCCAACAGCACTGTAGAATCTGGGCCAACTCCAAGCTGTATGCAATAATTATTAACTAGTGCTTTGGGCAGCATCTCGCAGGTTTGTTTTTTGGACATTGCAACTGAAGTCAGTTCTGTAAGTTACATGGGACTCGCTACTCTAACCAGGTGGTTGTGATTTGCAGGGTTTTCACAACACTTGCTCCTCTTGCTGCTTTTTCCCCCCTATGCTTAAGGTTGGTACCACGTTTTTTTTGTTTTCAGATTTAAGTTTAAAAGTATGAAATAACCCAGCCACTGTTTTTTGCCTGGTTTCTAATTAAAGCCACCTAAATATCACAGCCCAGAAAAGACTCAAGGTGATCTGAATCTTTCTCAAATTAACTAAAAAGAAGTGAAATAGTGGTGAAGATGGGTGAAAAACTTACATGACTAAACACTCCACCTTTACTACACGCTTTTGTGTAAAGAAATGCTGAAAAGAGCCTCAAAGATCTTTTGGAGGCCGCTGGACTGGTAAAATAGATTTGAAGTTCTCTAGCTGAATGTATGATATACAGGGTGGGGCACGCAAACAGATATCCCTTGTGAATAATGTGGTTGGAAGTGATTATATGTTCTATTAAATTAAACAGCTGTGGGAAGCACAAAGGATTGGAAAGCAAGCAAACTGGAAAGAAAGCACAGTACCTAGGTGTCGTCACAAAAGACAGAAACCTCACCGTTTGAATGCTTTAGGGATTTTGTCCAAATTTGTAATGCAGCCATAAAGCCATGCCAATTTCATGTTTTGGGGCTTTCTCTGCCAGGTTTTAATAGATTTTTCTAAATATCTCCTGCCTTCATTACCCAAAACAGTGGGAAAAAAAGTCACTCTTGCTTGTAATAGAAGGTACAAAAAAGGAGAGAAAAATGTATTTCCATACAGCAGTAACTCTGTATTTTGAGCATGAACATAATTAACAAGAACAGTTATACAGAGGCAGCTTAACTTCAGCATTTAAAAAACCCCACAAATTAGGGAATTTTTTTGCCCCCCTTTCTTCACCACACAGTATTCAGCAGCTGAGCTTTCTGGGCTCCAAGAAGGCTAAGCTGGGTAAACTCAGCCAACCACAAGGTTGAAAATGTAGCAGACGTATCATAAAAATTTAGTAATGCTTTTAAACTACTTCTCACCTCAATGGTTTGATGGTGGTGTGGTACTGTTATACAATATGTGCTGTTGCCAAGGCAACTCGATCTCACCTCGACAGCTGCTGCAACTTCAGCGAATCAACATGACGAGCTGTGGCAATTCTGAATTTTTTTTTTGTTTAGAGTCTTTCCAACTATAAAGCATTTTCAGACGAACCTCTGGGGCTCTTTATCCAGGGACTATCGCTATTTCTCAAAAATATCTTTCACTGTATTCTGGTGGAAACATTGTGACACTAAGTTCAAAAACATATTCTGTTAAATCAGATTTGTGTCTGGCAATTTTATACCTGGTTTAAAAACAGTATCATGCCTCTGTGTTCATTCACTTTAAGTGCAAGAATTTTACATCTCTGGCAACAATACAAGCCTGCCTGGACAGTTTAACATGTCCTTTTCCATTAGAAGGGAGGGGAAAAAAAAAAAAAAAAAAAAAAGTCTAACTCCTTGAAGCACAGAAAGCCTAAGTTCTAACCCATCCCCTCAACAGAAGCCAAAGCGTAACATTGCTTCAACTCCATTTTAAGCAGAGCTAAAATAAAGGTTGAAATCCAAAACAAGATTTTGTGACAAGAAATCGGCACAGAGTGCTTCTGTGATAAAGGCTTTTGTGGAGGGAGGTGGCTAGAGTCTCGTGGTCCAAACCCCAAAGAATTTTTTTTATTTTCATGTCCTTGGCTTCAGGGACACTGCTGTGTGAGCAAGGACTAGAAAAAGAATCAGAACATTACGAGTCTTCCCCGCAGTAAGTATCAATTGCAGCTTTTAAAGAAGATTCAGTGCTATTTCTTTCTTTTTTCTCAACCTATTTGGGTATAGAACCAAAGTAAACATAAGACAGTAGAGCAAGCCTGTGAGGGTGTTTTGTGAAACTCAGCCAAGGTTCCAGCTATTTTAATTTGGGGAGAAAAATAAGTGTTACAAAATGTCTAGGAAAAGTTTGTGCTGAGAAAGCAGACAAGTATTTAAAAGGTGGGCAATTCAATTTCTTAAAGAGGAAGAACATAAGAAGTGCATCAAAATAACTAGAGGAACAACAGGTTTATCCAAGTTTTTTAAAAATCAACAAAGCAGGAAAGCAAAAGTCGACTTTTTTCCAGTCTAGACTTTTCTCCTTCCCTTCCCCTTTTCTTTTCTTCCCATCCCCGTTGTAATCGTAGATCTGTCAGAAAGTATACAGCAGTGGCTGAAAGACGCCGGCCCTAACTGCATACCCTGCGATACTCCTCTTTCATTGAAAGCCAGCAATTTAACAAAATCTGTGTAAGAGCATGTTTGTTACCTTCATTTCTATTCCAGTCTGCAAATGTGACATGAGGAAGGGCCATTCCTTTTTTTTTTTTTTTTAATTTCAGTTTAGTAAAGTCCCTCTATATAAAACTTTTCAAGTGTCCCTCTGCCTCTTAACCAGCCATCACTGCAAAAATATCCTGATACACAACCTACAAGCGCCTGCTGCTACTCATAAAATTTTCAATGCACAACATGCACACTCATACAATCCTTGTGATTCTCCTCTTCTATCCTGCAGCTCAAATGTTTAGCAAAAGCTCCAGCTGTAACACTGAAACTGGCTAAATTCAATGATACTAAAAGAGTTGAAAAAACCAAACCAAACGAAAAAAAAAACACCCAAGGAGCAAAGAATGTACCTAATTACCACTAATCCTGCCTATTAGATTTCATTCAGACACCACAACTTCTTTCAAATAACCCCAGTTTATTTTTGAAAAAATTCCTTTCTTCAGACAGGATATGGGGGAGGAGTCAATCAGTGATGTTTTACACATGCACATCTGGATACAGTCCAATTATTCCCCTTATACATTCCTCCAGTTGTTTTCATTTTGCTCCATGCTCTGGCATTCATAAATTTGTGAGATTAATTGTGTGTGAGCGTCTGCAGTCTTGGATCTGGGCACGGGTTTAGCTGCAACACAGCTAGAAGTCAACATTAAAGAGAGCTCCAGTTCAGAAAACAAAATTTACATTTATACATCTTTGGTACAGTAAGGATTGAAGCAACCGTCATCCTTACCACATGCATCAAATTGGTAAGATTAATTCAATATCAACTACATTTTATTACTGCAGTTAGTTTGAGCCTCATGGAAAGTTATTCAGTGTAAATTGCAAAGCAAGGATTTCTTTTCTTAGGTTTTTGTTTTGTGTTTTGTTTTTCTTGGTATGATTTCATTCATCTTTGTGAATGATGTGCCATCACAAAGAACAGAAGCATTGTAAAGCCTCAAAGGGGTCCAGATAATCCAGCAGATTATGCCACTCTGCCTACTAACACGGTCCATAGAGTTGGCAAATCCAGCAACCTGCGAAATCCCCATATCAGAGGTATTCCCACATGAAGCTCAGATTCCTTGCTGCTGTAACTTGCTATTCACAATCCTCAGCACATGCGGACAGGAAGGTTGTGACTGGGCTTCTGCAGTGCTCTGGCTATTCCAGGCTGCTAGAACAGCCCCCTTTGGGGCCAAAGGCAAGTGAGCTTAAACCAATCACCAGAATAGGGGAAGCAAGGGGGCTAAACACCGCTTCACCTCTCCTGGGGCCAAGGCTTCCATTTACTGATGTTTTGTATTTTATGTGCAATTTACTAACCAAAACCACCTGTTTCCTCAAGCTCTCTGCAATTTATTGTTTTGCAAAATCAGTTTCACATTACACTTCTGATCAGTGCAGTTCCACATGAGAGCTGCAGAACTGAGGTGATGTATTAAAAAGCAAGGGGTCAAAGGCCAAGAATCTACTCACTTCACTGCAAGATTTCAGCGCTGGATCCACAAATCCCACTTGCACTCCAAGAGCACAGACAGTTCCACGTTGTGATATAGCTGTCAAGGCAGGGTGATAAGGGAACCGAACTGTGCCCAGTTTACGAAGCTTTTCCACAAACAGCTGCTGGCAGGAATAGTTGGAGAGCTATAGGTTGTTTTGGATTGGCTTGTTTTTGCAAGATGGCTGCTATATTTTTGAACAATTATCTATCAGGTTTGACGGGCTATTTACGGAAGATGAATTGAACTGAAAACTTCTTAAAACCACCTACTCTTTTCCAAAAATCTTAATGCACTGTAACATAGTCAATCTGAGCACACCATTTAAAATTTAGCAGATGATTGTAATCTAAAATATTTCAACTCCCTCACATTTCCCATTGTTAATCCATCTTGTGGATTAATCTTTGAAGATCTCTCAAATCTGTGCAGTTTGTAGTAGGTTTTTGATAATACGTAACAGAAAAAACCCTACAACCTACCCTCCTCAAGCCAGGAGATTTTATTTCTTTTTCCACCAACCCATGAAATTCTGCTCTACTTTTCTTCACCCAGAAGGAAAATAGATTGAGTTTGGCATTCCTCACACCCACAATACCTGAATCTGGCAATTAATCACCACTGCACAGAGACAATTTTCTCATCCTGCCAGCCACCACTGCTAATGCGTACAACTCCTCTGGCAATGACTTCTATTGCAATGCTGAAGGTAGACAGTACAAAAGGCAGTTACACAAAAGTGGTTACAGTTGCACCAGCTTAATTATTGTGGCAAGCATAACTGATGCCCCCAGCACTGCACTGCTCCAATCTAAAGTAGCTCCCACTGTGTTACTTGAGAATTGGACCAGCTGTGAAGTTCAGCCCCTCACCCAGAACTTCCATCCTTGAAGTTGCATCCAACCTCAACAGTTGCACAAAGTATTTTAGCCTTTTCCTCTTTAAAGTTAGGAAATCACATCTAAACCCAACAAATGTTGCAACTTAAATGAAGTTCTTTCAACATCAAGTACCTGAGAGTCAGGGTATGTCAGATTTATGGTTGCACATACAACCTTAATTCCGCTCCATATGTGTATGCATTGTGATTAAGTATCTGATTACGTGATTGCGCACTATTTTTCTCCGGGACTCCTGCCTCATTCAGTGTGCAGAAAGCACATACAAGATTGGGGAATTACATTTGCACAAGCAACCATAAATCCAGTATTTCCTAGCTTCTGAGTACTTGACTTTGCAAACAATGTTCCTTTCATGTAGATTTTTGGCTTGTAATATTTGTACAGCATACACCTAGAGAACATTGCAACAACTTACATTACAGTACTGTCTAAGAGTACATAATCAATCTCTGAAATCCTCTCATTTTATGGGTAAAACATTTTCAAAAACTCTCATTTCATGGTTGCACTATCACGCTTATAAAAGTCATATTTTCCACACAATAGAGGCAGTGTAAAAATTAAAACAAGCTGCAGACTGATTGACCAAGTTGTCTGAATTATTCTCTTTCTTCCTAACAATGAACTGTGTTCTCTGAGCTCCAAATAAACAATTAAGAAGGGTGGGGGTGGGAGGGCAACCTATAGTAAATAGCATTTTAATTGCACTCTACAGAAAATATAAGGGAAATAGCAATATATAAAATAAGCCCCATTTTCCCTTTAAAGCTACTGGAGAACGTGGTGCTGTTTTAGTAAAGCAGAAGTTCTGAGTTACAGGAGAGCGCATGACTCTCACCCAACACAACTTGAAGGAAAACCAGAAAGTACCTCTCTCAAATTTCCATAAACACGTCTTCAAAGGCAGTAGCTTTTATACTTAAGTTCAGAGCATCAGCTGGTTCAACACAACTCTATGATCAGAAAAGACAGTGCACAATGCAGTTGCTGGCTCAGCAGGTGGCACTGGATTAATACAGATATGATACTTTTACTCCATAGCCCCCAGGCAGATTTCTTAGGCAGCTAAAAGCACTGGTTAGTAAACTGTGGTTCTACTTTGAAAAACAACCATAAAAATAGTGCTGAAGGGTCCCATATTACCAGGTCTCATTGATTCTACTTTGACAGCTCACGGAGGAAAACCCTGCCAACTCTGCCGGGGATGTCTACCGCATCTCCAAAAGTCACGCACATCCTGCAGTTTCAGGTACTTGCCTAAATTCATCTCATTAAGCTCCTCTGACCCTTAGGGCATTTGTACTGGGCAGAAGCAAACGGAGCTTTGCAAACTACTGTTTCTACTTTACTCTTTCGTAGCTGTGCGAGTAGGGCAGTGAGCAGAAGCAAGCAGTAAAATTAAAATCTAACCCCCAAATAATTACGTCAGCACTGAAAAGAATACAAGTAGAGGTGTGATATTATCCTGAGTATCTATCCCCTCTTCTAGTTGCTTTCCATGCTATCCAGGCAGTTACAGGAATTCTTAAACTTTCCTTTTGACATTGGGAAGATGCTGGGACAGAGTTCTGAAGGAGGTATCCCTCAGCAAATTCATGTTTTTAACTAGACAGACTACACATTTCAGGTAAATTGGGGTTGTCAATTCTACTGGAAACAGGTAAATCAGGTCACAAATACTGCAATTCATTCAGGAATTTTCATAACATGGCTTACAGTGGGTCTTAATGGAGATGGAAACCAGAATGCGGCATTTTGAGGTAAAACATGACTTTATTACAAAAGCAGTATGGAAGCAAGTAGAGATTTCTGTTAATATACATAAACATACTTTAGCAATGGCCTCAATACATAACCTCTATGCTGAGAAGTACAAACGGAGTAATTAATTTTCAGAAATCATAAGAGATCATTACAGGACAGGAAAGCAAGATTCTTACACACACACACTAGAGCAACATCTTTGATTGAAAACAAATATTGTTCAGAACAATATTAGCAAACGAGTTTGAATTGCAAGTAAAGAACGTACAGAAAGAGCTTCTTAAAGCTAACCTTTGATTGCCTAGTAAGAGTGTTCAGGCAATGTCCTCTACAAGCTCAAACCAGTTCAAAGTAAACATCTTCAGGCACAACAGACACAAAGTGCCAATTCTGATGATCTGTTTTCCCACACAACATAAGGCAGAACTAGTGTTCATTACTAAGCAATCACCTACCTAAGACTGAAGGATTAACTAAATACAAACTTCTTCATTTCTTAATCAGCTAACAAGGTCTTCAAGCAAAACTACTCAAACCTTTGGATGCTCTTTCAGGATCCAATGCCTGTATTTGTGTTGCAAACCCTTGGAGAACTTAGCTGCTATCAACAAGTTTAATTTTTGTCATTAACCTTACAACCATCACAAAGATTTCTGGAAGGCTGAGAATATTGTTTAGGCTCCTTATGGTCTGCTAAGCCTAAGGTCTTTACTGGATTAGGAGAGACAATGCAAAACTTCAGGAATGCAGTGTCTTCTAACAACATATACTAAGCCTTGTAGTGCCACCTGTTCCACACGGACAGTCTTCACTATGGAATGTGCTCCCTCTCCAGTTCTTCCTTCCCAAGCTTGCTGTCCCCACTTCTCCAATCTCCTTCCATCTGATGGTATTCGCTCAGCATCTTTTCTGCTGTCTGTCCTTTACTGTACTGACATAGGCTCCACTTTCCCTGTCTTCACAGATGTATCCATAGGCTCACAGGAATAAGAACCTGGAGACTATCCAACAAGATGAAGCTAATTCAGTAACATTTACTCTCATAAGACACATTGAACAATTTTAGTTGCCTCCTCTTCGGATTTGGTAACATTCTTCAAGGAATTTTCTAAGTGCATTTACAAGCACTTCTAAAAACATTTAGGTTTATAAATAGCTTATCTTATCAACTCAAATTTTGCTGGGAAAAAAATAATTCAAATTCCCTTTCTAGGAACAGGAAAAAACCTTGAGATGAACCAGTTCACACTTACAGGTTTATCAGCACAGGTAGGAGCAATAAAAGTCTGTCTAGTTATCCAGATGTTTGAGGGTTTACCAGGGATACCGCTGGATAAAAAGTGGAATGGCCACAGTTTGGCATTACTCCTCACTTCTTTTGACCTCAAATCAGGAATATTGCTATCATTCCAAATCAAGTCACAAATTATCTTGGGGAAGATAGGCCAAATGGGGTAAACAAATGCAACACAGTTATGATTCACCTATGCAAAGGAGTTAAGATTAATCTCACTAAAGATCATGAAAGATGTTTTTTGTTTTTAACATAGACGCAGTCAGATAAGCATGTTCAAGTACACAATAAAAGAGAACAAAATTAATACATCATAGCAGAGCTACATTAAAAGAATGAATCACCAACACCTTCATAAACATAAGGAGTGGAGCATGGTGTAAAATACCAGATCCTGCACAGAAGACTATAAATCGGGCATGCGTTTAATAGCTCTCCCTGATGTTACCTTCCGATACCATAAAGTAAGGCCTCATTTCTGACTTCCTGGCTCTAAAGAATGTTTTTCTTTAATTATATGCACATACCCTATGTAAAAGGAATTTACTGTTAGTTTTTTGGCCTTTAGTAGACATCTTTATTAATTATTTTTAAATACTGAAATTATGATAGGTAGTGGAGATAAATGTAACCTCTATGCAAAAAGAAATTCTGTGGGAGATTAGACTGCAGCTACAATTAGGTTAATAAACTGGGCATGATTTCCACAGGTTCCTCTCCTAGAGGATGTTCTTTCCAAACCCAAATGCATGTGGTATAGCAAAGTCTCAGATTATGACAGACTGGCCACAAACTAAGTTTTTCTTCTGTATGATCAGTTGAGTGCAAAGCAACAAAACAACAGAAAAATGAAAGGAAAAATAAAAACCAGATCTCCAGCAGAATATTCAAGTCTATCACAAGTAGACACAACACCACGTAGACCGAAGCCCCAAGAGAAATGCTTTTTGTTTAGAACAGTCATTCCTTATTGAAAACAATCTTTTGGTAACCCAATCTCATTTGAGAAAAAGAGAAAGAACCTGAAGCAGAAAGAATTTGCTCAACTTCATCCAACAAGTAGGTGACATAGACAAAGGCTAAAATCTTAATTCAATTTCCACTCCAATCATACTGCTTATTCCAAACATGTTATCATCAATAAATATTTCCAACACTTGTGAATTATGAAGTTTCTTTCCCTTCTATCTTTCCTGAGCTACTGCTTTTTCAGCATCTCCTTCTGTAGAAGGAATCATTATCACTGTGCCTTTAAATCCCCAAGTCCATACTATAGTGAAAACTAACAACTTGGGGGGGGCGGGGGAACCAAACCAAAACACAATAGATCCAGCTGATACCTCATTATATGAAGCACTGTACGTATATGTACACGTGTAGTCTCAGCCTCAGGAGAAAAGGTTTATACAGACCTCACATAGGGCTACAGACTCTCTTTGGAGTACCATCTGCAATTAGAGCTGATTTCTTCATTAATCTTTCCAGTTTGCTTTAAGAACAAGTTGATTTGCAGGGATGATGTGGCTGCTGGGAGGACAGTGGCATTGTAGTTACTGAGTGATCTGTCACATCTGACAGCCTGTTATGGTCATCCCTTTTCAAGTAATTAAAGACAGCCTCTATACATTACTCTCTCTCTCCTATCACTGACCAGCTCAAACATTTGTTTCAACTCCTACATTATGATTTTATTACAATTGCAAGAGTTGTGCAGTTCTTAAAAAAAGAAAGCTAATGCTGTAATAAACAGACAATAAACTGTAGTCACGAAAAGAAATATTCACATTACACGGAGATTTATACAAGCTTGCTGTCTTGCACAGGAAATTTTCTATCAGCCCTTCTATGAATGAACAAAACACTTAATAGCCCTGGAACTGAATGCGCAATATCTTTAAACATAACTGAGACTTTCAAAATAGCAGCATATTGACTTTACATAATTAAACGCCTGGTGAATCTTCAAAGTGAAGAAGGGAAGGACACCACCAAGAATGTTTTTTTTAAATGCCCATGATTGTTTTTCCTAGTCAAGGCAACAGTCTGTCAATACCTCAGAGTATGCCAAATATGAAGTTTCAAAACAGGGGCTTGAATTATGAACGAAAGCTAAAAGAACACCACAAATATTTCTCAACAGGTGGAAATTATATAAATAAAATTTCAGATAATTCAAATACATTCAAACAGCTAAATTTTCCACGGAAAAACATGTTTCTCTAGCTAACTGGAAAACTTCAGGCCAAAGACAGCATTGTGATTTATCCAACCTGAAAAACAAAATACTTCCCATCCCTCCAAAATTAAGAACCAAAAGAAAATTTCTAAAAACAAGAGATTTTGTGAAACAAAGCACCAGCCAAACGTTAATATTATTGGTAGTAAATATTTTTGTTACAGCAGGATCCAAATGCCATAACTTCGATTCACATCTTTTACACTGAGATTTGGATGCACACAGAGACAATCAATATTTTGAAGTGCTTACAGTTTAAAGACACAATCAGAGAACATTGAATGGGAAAGAGATACACCAGGCAAACATACTGTATAAGGATTAACATCATTTTGATAGAGTTCTTTGTTTAATTTTGGATTTTTGAGGGCTGAAATATGTTTACAAATTATTCTATAGTAATCAAAAGATCTTACATGCTTTGTCAATAAGACACAAGGATACAATAATTACATCTCCTGTCCACTCAGCACTTTACTACTACATAAATAAAAGCATTTCTCTGCCCCCCCCCCATGGTTTTCTATGAAGCTTTGGCTACACCAACCCCAAATTACACTGTAGCTACTCTCACAGGGCAGGAATCTCGATGCATATTAAAAAAAAAATTAGCAAGGACAGGAATTAGGTATATCTCATTAACACCTTTTCAAAAAGAATGAAGTAGAAACAATTCTCTCCTGTATTTAATGTTAAAAAACAGGAATTCAGAATTATATTCCACTGAATCACATTTCAATTTCTTTTCCTGCTCGGAATTCAAATACTCTGAGAGAACATTTGAGTTTTGCAACACTGACAAAACAGCAGAAACTTTAATAGCTTCTCTGACTTGCTTTTTGGATATGCCCTTATGTGCCTTCAGGTCTTTGCTGTAAATTAAATCACGCCAGATTTCAACCAACTGCATGACAGCAGCGTCATCAGCATGCAATCTGCTGAGGCTGTCTGAAAGTCCCCCTAATTACTATTGTGAGTTTAGTGCCTCTTTGTGCAGTTCTTCACTGTATAAAGTGTGTACTATCATTTGATCCATGCATTTCTAGAGCTCAGAAGCTATTTTAACAGTCTTATAATAGTAACATTAAAATACTGGAAGTCTCTTTAAAGAGATCTAGCAACTGAAACCGGTCCTTCAATCTCCCTTAATCTGTGCAGCTGACAGGAGGTGCAGAAACACTTTTGAATGTCTGCAATGTTCCTTCATGATAGTTTTGTTACTTTTCAAGCAGATTTAGACAATGTTTCCTTGGAAATCTAAGAAAACTGGATCTAGGGATCCATCTCCTTTGCTTAATTTTAACTACTACCCTGATCACATGAAAGAGATTCCTTACCAAGCTGTTTACATGCTGGATAGCAAAGCTTGAAAATGGGCAAATGTAGGTGTTTACCATGCACATACACGTACTGCTGAGCACCTGGTAATTATCACTGAAGATCTCCATTTTGTACAGCTTCCAAAAAGTTCAAGAGGCAGAAAATCTTCACAACTTCCCTTTCAAGCCAGTTAAATCCTTCATTCACAGACTGAACTTAAATATCCAATACATTAAAAAACTCAGCTTTTTTTTAAAGCACCGTATTCTATTTTATTTGTCCTGTGGTGCTTCTTTTCTCAGGTTCTGTGCAAAAAACCAAGGGACTACCTCGGCGCTGAAGCGTCTCAGTGAACTTTTAAAAATTGTACTTCTGTTCAAAAGTAAGGAAAAAAAAAAAAAACAACCAAACCCCAAACCCTGAGACTCTTGAGTAAATCTACTGGCCTGTTTTCAGAGATGGTGAAATTTTCCACAACTCCACATCAGATGAAGGATTTTTTGAAGTTTTATAAACTACTGAATATTTTAGTTCTGCATGCAGAGTTCATCAAAACTTTCACATTGTGGTGCCACTACTAGAATGGTACAGCTCTATTAACTCAGCAACCTTGCAGTTCTGTTGATATTATATCAATGCAATCCACTAAAATTTAAAACAACAGATGTTCCAGCATATTACATACAAATTGTCCTCTTTCTACAGAATCCTATGTGAAATTATACTACTGATCAGATACCATTTTTTCTTCATTTTAAAAAAATACAGTGCCTTTTATTTTAATCTCCATACTATTCATCTGGCAGTTTGTTTCTCTCTTCTACTAGCAGAAAATATAATACAGGAAAAGATTTAAATGAAAAACAGATCTATGTAGGGAATTGCATATGGTTTCCATTTTCCTTCATGCAATGTTTCATAGACAGTCAGTGAAGAAATCCCTCCCACAAATCCATATCTGAAGTCCACTTTCAGAATCTTGTCAGCACAGGAGTTAGGAGACAACTCTGTGCATGAAAATGCTGCAATACGCCTGTGCTCAATCTCATTAGGGTAAATCATTCCTAAAAAGCACCATTGGATCTGGCTAATAAATCGGTATGTATAAAATACACACACTCAAGTGATGCTGACTGCGTCTATGTGAACCTGCCACAGAGTTTTCTGTTTTCAGGCATACCAAGTTTGGTCCACGCCACACAGCTTCTTGCATTTTATGCCTGTTCACAACATACAGAGTCTTCCAGCGCTAACAACTTTATACCTAGTCAACATGCTCTGTGCTATACTAAACCCAGCCAATAAATACTACTTCTGCCAAAAAACCTCCATAACTATTATATACTGTCAGCTTTCCTAGATGATTTAAACAATTACTTCTAAGGTCTTTCTGACTTTGTTTACATAAAATGCATCTTTTCCTCCTATTCCTCATAGCCTATACTAATTTTTTTCTCTCCTGCATTCTCAGCAGTTCCTGGTGACATACAAACACCAAAGCAAGCATGCCATGTTTCTATCAGA
>NW_009260621.1:2247365-2248005 GCF_000687185.1 Egretta garzetta | reverse complement strand
AGAGGATTTACATGTAAATGGAAGAGAATGAATGATGAGCTGCTGTTTGTCAGATGCATTTGTTGTTTCTGTGAGTTAACAACTGTTTGGATTTCCTCCCCTTTAGAGATCAGCTTTAAGCAAGGCATGAGTAGGATGCAAAACTGTAATAGAATAAAACTTGGAGCACCTTCCCTTTTTTGTCTTCAAGGTAAAGTCCAAGTAGGACGGAAGGTGTGTGGAAAAAACAATGTTCTCAAGAAACATCACTTGGTTAGTGCATCAGAATGACACAGCACTGATGCCTGCAAAGACAAGACACTTAAGTTTTGCATAGTTGCAAGGTGGAAGCAAAGACCAAGTTTAGCAAAACTTCACATATGACAATACCTTGTCTTTGAGAGAATGTGCGCAAGATGGGGTGAACGCATCTTCTTGCCTGACAGACATAGCGTCTGCTTTAAAAGGTGCTCAGCACCTGTGTATTCATATGTCTGTTCAGAAAAATCAAGACTGCAGAAGTTACCTGTTATGCAGATCTTTTTTTGATGGAGGCTTGTGGACTGAGAATTCTTGGACATGTTAAAAGAAGAAAAGGAAGTTTGCTGATTCTATATCTCCTTATATTTGTGTGTAAGAAAATTAAAAGTGTTGCCTAGGG
>NW_009260621.1:2242546-2247349 GCF_000687185.1 Egretta garzetta | reverse complement strand
AACTAAAAGGTATGAAATATATGAATATGTGATACAGGTAATTACTTTTTTTGTACATATTAACCTGACAAGCTATCTGTACAGCATCACATGCTCTAGAATTGTTGACCTGGTATCCCCACAGCCTATAACACAGTTCAACCTGACACTTCAGATCTTGGCATTCTTGAGTGCTGACCCAGAGTCTAGGCCAGGTCAGGTTGCTGAAAAAGCAGCAGGTATTCAAGGCCTGGGACAACACGTTCTAATCCCAGGCTCTTCAAATTAAATTCACTTCCAAACAAAGCCAAACTTGCATGAACAAGCCATTCTATCAGTTACTCCCTTCTGCTCCCTCATTACTTTTTTTCCAATATTACGGTTTTAACTTCCCAAACTCTGAATTTGCTTTCAGAGAATTCTCAGACACCTGACAATGCTTTTCAATTTGCTGATTTTTAGTGTTAAGTCTACCGTCAAATATATTCTTTGGCCAGTGATGTCTACCTTCCAAAAAAACCCAAACAAACAAAAAAAACCAAAAAACAAAACAAAACAAACAAAAAAAACCCCCAAACAACCCCAACTCCAAACAAACCAAAAAACCCACAAAACCCCCATAAAAAACAAACCCCATATAGGTATACCTGTCGAGGAAAGCTGTGGGAGAACCCAGGAACTCTCCCTAGTGTTTCTCAGCCAGTTCTTGTCTACAAGGCACACAGTCTGAAAACCTTCCTCTGTGCAAAAGTACATGACACAGGTGTTTTATACTCTGGCTTAGCTAAGGTGACTGAAAATTGTTTTTTGGAATAGAATGCAAAAAGCTACACTTGCACAAGGTGCTTTGGTTGCAGCCTGGATGGCGAGTGCTGTTAAGACTCTGTGGTGCTTTCCGATTTCCTCAATGTAACCATCTGACACATGGATAAAACACATGATAGGTCACAAAAAGCTGAAATGATCGAACCCATGGGATATACAAGTTACACAGAAGACTAACACATCTAGTAACAATGAAAAGTCTTGTTTAAATGCTCCAGAACAGAGCATAGAGAAAAAAACCTACTGGAAAATAACGTTGTACTATGAAGTCTATTTGGTTTTTTGGTTTTGGGGGTTTTTTGGGTTTGGTTTTTTTTTTTTTTTAATATACAGACACCAGTCATGTGATCTTTTTCAGCACTAAAAATGCTCAGCTCAATCAGGTTTGTGAAACCTGTTAGGTTGCAGTGATTTTCAGAAGCGTGCTTAGATATGCCATAATGTCTCAGGCATTTATGCTCATTTTCCTGGATCTCTCTTGAATTAACCCACTTACGTGCTTTTTCAGGTTTCATCCTACATGCATTCCATTTGTGAATAATATTGTAAGCAACATTAATACCCGTAAAATGTTGCTGCTGCTTCTGCATTTTCTGCATTCCCTGCGAGACAATGTTTTGGTTCAGTGTTCAACCAAAAATGCTATTGTAAGGCTTTAGGAAAAGACACATTGAACTAACACACCTTGTAGCTGGAGTAAAAGACGACAAAAGGTCCATTAGGACCAAGAGCAGAACTGTTTACTTCATCCCTAAACTTTAGGCAATCTTCAGAATATATCAAGATTCACATATCAGATGCAAGCCTGTAAAGTGACAAAGGAAACCAGGGCAGATATGTGAAATGTGAGCAATGATATGGCCAAGCTGATCTTAGGTGTTATACTGTATTGTAGTAGCACCCAGAGAGGGGTGCGGGATTTTGTTGTATTGCCATACATAGAAGAGAAAGTATTAGCTGCCTTAGGATGAAGTACTCAATTGGACAGCAGAGGGGGTAATTCTATACATTCAAAGAAAGGTTGGTTCTTCCATGAGCACAAGAGAGGCCTGGAAGCTGTGGAGACTGCCATGAAACGAATAGATCAACCCAGTGGTGAAGGTTACTGTCAGTGAGAGATGACAGTGCATAGATCAGCACAGCAAGAACATGAAAAAAGAGAGAGGAGTCAGGAAAGATCCTGCAGAAAAAACATACTGAAGCAGAGAGAGGGACTTCAAAGAAGGAACGCTATTCCTTTTTGGGTTCAACACTGCAAAGGTTAGGTTATTGCTATGATTTCAGATAATAATGGGGAAGGGGAAGAACTTTTGACCTCTGAATAGCATGAGCCAAGAGGCATCAGCTGAGGTATTTGTCCTGAGTACACCACACAACAGACAGTTTTAAAGTATCCCCTGTGATTAAGAAGATCCACAAGGAAAGGGACCTAAAACAATTAACCATTAAAAAACTCTTTATAGTCTTTCTCACATGGCTCCATCTCAAACTACCTCAGTAACTTGTGTAGTTCCTTTGGAACTTATATAAACATTTGAAAATGCTTAGTAATTTGAGAAAAGGAAACTCTACCACGTACATAACGGGCCTCAATAGAGTATGTTTTACTAAACTACTGGTTAGTAGCTGTAGTGAATTTAGACAATTGGGTGTTGTCAAAACACTTAGAAATATCCACCTGACCAATACAATGGCTCACAGGTTTCTAGAACACAACTTGTCTCAAATGCTAAGAGGACACTTAGTGAAGCCACAAATAAATACACATTTTCTTGTATCGCATGTAAAGCAACAGCTAAGGCGAAACACTAAAATTTTATTTGTAAAGTAATCAGGTGAAGTAAATAACAGGCAGAAAATCTGTTACCACCTCAGCTTTATCAGGATTTTAAACTGATAAATCATACCTTGGTTAACTAACAACCACCAACACATAGTGCCATGAAAGCAGGACACAACCTCTTTTTTGGCTATGAAAGCTCAATTGACAAGTAAAAATTTCTTGTTCTTTTTAATTGGAAGATACAAAGGAGTGATAATGAGCCATTTTGAAACCTCTCTTCCTAGGAGACAGTGATAAAAAAGAGCAACTATAAATAACAGGGATACTCTAATAAAAAAATTATGATATCCTGTTGATTTATTAAGTCTTCTGTTTCACACATCTTCAAGAAACAACCTTCCTAAAAAATTAGATATGCTGGGAGCATCAGCGTTCACCAGTTCACACGAAAGTTTTACAGAAACCAGATCTCACAAAACGCCTCAAAATCTCTGAGCAATCAAAATGCTTTTAAGTTGGCCCTTAATTCTAATTTAAATGTTTATGCCTACATACTCACGTCAGATAGTAATAGTAAGTGATTCAATCTTCAGAACCTACAGAAAAGCCAGACAAAGTATTACTTGCATGACTGCTCCTTGGATGTCCTTTATTAATCTTTGGAAACATGATTTAGAACTCAGTCATAAAACAGAATGAATGGTTCTGTTACGTGGGTACATTCAATACATTTCATGGAGCTGGAGCAACACTGAAGCTCTCTGACAGTCACTTCTTCTTAGAGCACACATCTCTGCACAGCACAAATGACCGATTTCTATATTCAGCCTCAGGAAAGTAACTCCTGATTTCACATTCAAGAACCTGGCTCATTATTATTAAGTCTTTATCAAAAAGAAGTCAACTTAAGAAAAAATACTATGAACAGAAGTTTTGGCAAGACAAAGATGACACTTCATGCAGCAGTTAATATAAAGAGAGGATAATAGTTCTGCCAAAGACAATAAATACTAGAAGAAATGGCTTTCAGTTTTAGAGGCCCTGAGCAATATTGCTGGTGTTCATTTTAAGATCTGCTTCTACAACAAAATTCCCTTGAGATTATTCTTAAATGTTAAAAGGATGGATGTTTTTGTTTTGGGATCATTCACAATGTTGGCATTGCAAACCACAGGCTTGAACTGAGGTGAGAGTTAACATCACTTTGCCACTAATTTCTTTCAACTGCATCCTTCTCTTTCTTGCTCTCCCTTCCCCCCACTAAAAAAATCTCAAGGCATTACTATTGAAAATATACTCAAGCAATAAATCATGTATTTCTTCTCACGTGACTGGTATTCATTAGAGTCAAAGATCTCCAAGATCTGCCCCCAGAGTGTATTATGTTACTGAAACATAGAAATAGCTGCAACACAAAATTTTGCCAGAAAAAAAAGACACAAAAGCAACAAACTGTCTTGCAGTTGGGCAGAAGAAAGAATGTTCACAAAAGTATGTTTGAGGGGTAAATCAAACCCCAAATTCTAATTAGACAAAACCAGCAGTTTAAACCCAAGAAGACATGGGATTTTGAACTAGAAACTTCTATAAAGTATACACTTTTTTTGGTCACCCAGGCAATTCTATTTTCAAAGAGGCTTTTCTAGAAAGGAATGAAAAAAGAAATAAAAAACCACTGCAAGTTTATCCAAAGCAGTAAATAACATGCCCTACATTCACTCAAATGCTTTGTCCCATTTTATTGTCCACTGATTTTGCTTTACTGAATACTACGATCACTTTGTAGCAGAAGTGACATCTTCTATGAGAGAAGCAATGATCTTCCAGTGACGTGGTAACCTGACTGAATCATTTGAGGCTGAGTGGGGAAAAAGAACACTTGATTCAGCTGCACATCTGGGTTCTATAAAGGGTCCAAAAGCTTAACACTAATGTGCTTCAGGGCTAAAACAAAGTCTGAGGAGATCACAGCAGTCAAGAAAGAAGACAGTATTAATCCAGGGCATATCGTGCTCTTCACCACTACTCTGAAAAGTAACTTAGCTCAGCTAATTTTGCATCTCCACTAATTGTGTGTTGC
Source organism: Egretta garzetta (assembly GCF_000687185.1). Lineage (NCBI taxonomy): Eukaryota > Metazoa > Chordata > Aves > Pelecaniformes > Ardeidae > Egretta > Egretta garzetta. The sequence continues at coordinate 2,242,682 of NW_009260621.1, read as the reverse complement.
ATATGAGTAAGCGATGACTAAGGAAATGTCAAAGCTATTCCATATCCTGTTCTTTTCCTGAAGAAAAACATGACAGGCAGAGAGAATACCTCCCATTAGGCCACAACAATTCAACAAGGCAGCTATTTGTTTCAGC
>NW_009260621.1:2234821-2242481 GCF_000687185.1 Egretta garzetta | reverse complement strand
GCAGGAATGAAATAACCTGTATGCGATCTAAACATTGACAGCCATTATAATCACTTGTTACCACTGTGCTGAGCATACGTGGTTCCCCCAAAACAATGTACTATCCAAAAAGCAGTTCAGGTGTTCAAAAACGTGCATAAATGCATACACAAAATTTAAGCTGCAAAATACACAGTGAGCAGTCACTCACATATGAAAGTTTCTGCTCTATGGTACTCTGGTTATTTTCCAGAATTTTTGATTACTCATTGGTAAGCTTTGACCACTGGCTAGAAAGGCAATAAAAATACTGAGCAATACAGAACACAAAATGATGAAAATAACCAGACTGCTAACGAGGTAAGGAAAAGTGGCATTGGTACTGAACCTCCTGTTCAGTTCCTCCCATACTTGAAGGGCAGATATTGACATTGGCTAACTACAGGTATCCACCTCAGAGGTGCTGAGTTGTCCCCTGCTCACTGAAGATATGGGAAACACAGGCTCCTAAACTTAGTAGTTATGAATTTCAACTGTTAGATGCCTAAAATACCTGGACTGACCCCTCCCAGCTCTGCTTTCTCCCCCATTCGTGTCTCTCCTGCAAACTCCTAGAAAGTGTGAGGCAAAGCACATATGCAGAGCAGAAAAGTGGGATTGGGGAGAGAAAGGCTGCAGAGTAGGTAGAAGAGTAAAAATACTAAAGCATCCAAGATACGACTGATGAGGAGAGAAAGGAGGCTAGAAGGGGCGAGTGAAAAAGAGGTAGGGGAAGGAAAAGGACTGGGAACAGAGAACACAAAGTTTAGAGGACAGTTTTCACCTGTCCATTATGTTTTACTCACAGGAACTACACAACAGAGGGGCATTAGGCTGGAACATTATCCAGCATATACAGAGCTGGAGTAAAGTAATTTATAAGAGCAAATCACTACATGCAATACCAAGACCAGACAGCTTGGAAACCTGAGCAGCAGTTATAGATGCATCTCTTAGCAGTCATACAGCCTTCATACAGGGGTCCCTACCAAAGGGGGGCTTCAGTCAGCACTGATAAACTGCTGCCACCCTCATAATTTTGTCAGACATCAAGAATAATATTATGATCAATAGGTGAGGATGACGGTACAAGCTCAAGGTGAAAATGAGTGCCACACTTCATAATGTGTTCTTGTAACAATGAGCACAGCTACATATAAGCCCTACAGGCATTGGCCAGAACTAACAAAATTGCTAAGGGGCAAACATTTTTTTAAAAAAATTAAAATAAAAAATTACTGGGTCATATTGCAGCAGAGCACCAAGAAACAACAGGATTGCAAGACTGCATGAGACCATGCCCAGCCATCAGAGGTGTTTGTTGATTAACAGAAATGTGACAACTCTTTTGAAGCACATATCAGATACTCTTGCCTCACATGTTGATGCTTCCCTGACCTCTTCTCTCCCCACCTTATCCTTATCTTCTTTCTTGTGCCCATACCCCAAGCATTCTGGCTGAATGTGAACATAATTTCACAGTGCAACTCAGCAGATTTTCTGCAAATGGAGACTACTCCTTTGCATTTCACTCTCACTGTTCAGTTCACTCTCACTGGCATTTAATTCTCCACTCACTTTGTTCACTGAGCTACAAAATCAGACCCTGGAGGTAGTTTTGCATGGTTTTTTGCTATGAGGACAACTTCAGCCTGTCCGTGCTGTTCCCTGTGTCCTACGCCTACCTGTTTCTAATCCTCTTGAGTCATGATTTAGCTTCTTGAGTGCTGAAAAGGGTTAACCTTTACTCCTGGATGTGCAAAAAAACCTAGAACAAATCACGGCAGACAACCTTCTGTTGCAGAACTTCAAAAATAACTATGTTCAATTGTCTGCTATTATTTCAACTCATTTATCAGCTGCAGACATCCCGCTTACTGTTCTGTAGTTCCCTGGACCGTATCTAGAGCTTTTGAAAAATAGACATACAACATTTACAATTGTCCAGACACTTTCTACAATAACTTATTAATGTAGCAGTGCACATTAGCAGCAATTCAGCCACTTCACTAGTGTAAATGCAGCCTAGAATGTTTTATAAACAACAAGCATATAGCTCCCATGCTAGCTACACACTTCATAACTGTTTCAAAGATGCCCATCCCATTCAGTATGAAGAGTGGCCTGGCACTAAGCTGCAGTCTGCCAGGAAAAGAAAACAATCAGGCAGAAATATAGCTATTTTCTTTTTCATACTAGTCCTCCAAATAAGCATTAATGAAGAAGTTGGACTTTCCAAAATCCTTAGTTTCCTCCAAGTTAAAAAATCAAAGAATATTTTAGGCTTGTGGAAAATAATTTAATCATTGGGCCGATTACAGAGGCATGACAGAAATGTCAGCATAATAAACTCATGAAAAATGAAAGTTTATCACCACCTTTGGAAGGCATTTAGGATAAGTTCTGGGTAACAATTTCTTATTGATATCGACCCTCTGAGTCAAGATTACTGCAACCATGAAAGCAGACAGCCATTTAAGAAACTACAGCTAAATGAGAGCCTCGGAGGTTGATCGGAAGTAGCTTTAAATCCCACAGTATAGCTGGGGAGCTATTTAGTGAAGATTTCAAATATTTCAAATATAGTGTGAACTTGGTATCAGAAGGAATGGAAATGTCGATTCCTTTTTGGGCCTATTCCGTTCCAAATAGAGATCAAGTGGAAAAGGAAGGATTGGGTCTAAATGTCTAACACAGATGTGTGTAACTAGCTGAGCAGCCCTTAGGAAGGAAAGAAAACATGTATAAGAGGGTCTGAATAGCTTTGCACTACATTAGAGGTTCTCCCCAACAAGGCTTTAGCATCTTTCTGGGCACTCAGAACAACACAAAACCTCTGTCTTGTATGCCATTCCTCTGGAGCTCTACTTTTGCCAGGAAACAAAACCTTACAAGGAACTAATTTCCAGGCCGCAATGTGGTGAGCTATCCTGATTCTATTTAACCATCTCATGAAAAATTCACAGACTAATGCTGCTGCACTCGGCAGTAAGATTCAAAACTTCACTTCCCTCAGCCCTTAAGACTGCTTGGCTCATTAACGCATTGCCTCCTGTTATATTCAGCCTACCTCCCCTTCTGCTGGAAAGAAGATCCTTGGAACACTGTCTTTTCTTGACAACATAATTTCTTGCTCTTGGTGGCACATGCAGCAATTAATCCCCGATGGTTCCTCACTGGGGAAAATCTGACCCACTATACTGAGGGTCCCACTCACAAAAATCTCTCATTACTCAATCTTTCCAAAATCATATTCTTCTTCCACAAGGTAAGTGCCAAGTAGGAATATAATAAAAAAAGCCAACTCCTACACATACAGTGACATCCAGACAAGGAGCCTTCCTGGATTATTCATGGTGTGCTCTATTTTCACTGTTAATAACAGCTTTATCTCGGAAAGCTCTTGCCCACCAACTCACTTTCTCTGACTTTCGACACTGATGTGGTGCTGCTGTCTCTGAGAAAGCCACGCACTCTGCACGCTAAACCCCTTTCTATAGCTTCTTCAAACCTCTACCTTCACTAATTAAAAAACAAACAAACAAACCCCAACAACAACAAGAACCCAACCAAAAAAACACCCCACTCCAGCACCGCCTGGACACATGCTAGCCCACTGTGAATCCAAAGGGTAGAATCAGATGCACAATCTGAAACAGACACACAGTACTTGGCCTGCCACTACCACAAAGCAGCCTGAAGGTCACTTTTCCTTTTCATTGGCCTGAGATTCTGTTTCCAACTTCCCCGGCATTCAAGTTTATTGCATTCATTCTCCCTGAAGTTAGAGTTCTGCAACCTGCCCTGTGCGTGCCTCAGGATCTGCCATCACCTAGGAAGAACCGAATCACGCAGAAGTTATTTAGGACGCCAGAGCTCACAGCACACATTTAGGTTTACATACATTCCTGTCCAGGAAGTTGGTGGAGACCTTCCATACAGTGTGCTTACAGACCTATACACAATCACCTCCAGGTTCAACTTCAGAAGAGCTAACTTGATATGTTAGCTGGTGTTTTAGACCACGGGCTAAGACAGATTTAAAAAAAAAAAAAAAGAAAAAAAAAGAAAAACAAAAAAACCCCACCACACCACAAAGTACAACACTTAGCTTCAACAGCACAAGTAACAAAGGAAAAAAGTTTACGGAGAACAAGGATAGTTGCCTGTGGGAAGAATATCTTAAAATCTACGGTAAAGTCATACTTGGCAAAATTCAGTAGATCTGGTAAACATCAAAGATAAAATTTAGCAGAATAATTCCACCAAGCACCATTAAAAGAAAAATGGGACCAGCAGGGTTACCAGTGAAAAACAATGCCAGGCCTAATAGCACTGATCTACCAGAAGCAATTTATTATGACACCAGAAATAGCTATTTTCACAGTGGATGCTTGAAATGAAAACTTTAAAGCTTCTTTAAGTCTTGAGCTATAGCAAAGTATTCAACCAGCTAGCCAAAATAGCTGAAGGGAAATAGGAAGGCCACATGTGGAACTAATTACTCATGTAGAGGCTATGACAAAGAACATTTCTCCAGACTTTTCATGGGGGCTTCACTTTCAGGAAGTAACCCTAATTACTGTTCAAGTCTCGGCAGCCTGCATGCCGCTGACAGTTCCAAGAAAAAATGAACCTATTTGCCCTTTTCTTGGTCTGAAATGCCAAAATAGAAAAGCACAACTAGAGTCATTAAAAAGAAACAAAATAAGCACTGGCTTATTGCATTAGCTTCCCAAGCAGAATTCTTTTTATAAATTCGGTTTTTCAGCCTTCACAACACAGCAAATTCTGCGTCTACGTTAACTCGCTCTCCGTTGGCTGCAGTGAAACTGTACATCTTGACTTTTTACAGCTTTTCCATACTGGGGCCCACTTCCTGCCCAGTTGAAGAAAAAAATCTGGCCTGAAGATGAAATGACTGCTTAACATTACACTAAAACATCTGGTACCATTTTATACACAGACCCATGTCTGAGAGCAGGCAATTCTAGCGGTCTCACCAGCGGCACAGTGCATACCCAAACCTCCCCAGGGTGACATCATCCCATATATGGACTCTCAGGCCCAGCCCTCCCCCTTTTCCTGGTCCTAAATTCATTGCCAGATCCCCAGTCTGCTGCAAATGTGCCACGTCAAGACTGGAAATCACAGCACTTCAGTGTGTTTCAGTGAGTGCTGCAGAGTGTGAGGGAGAGCCGAGCACAACCCGTGATGCAGGAAGGCAGTTTTTCCCCGAGACTAAAAGAGGATTTAAAATAAATAAATAGACGCGTCCGGAGATCCTGCTCCGTCGCCCCAGTGTTCAGACTACCTGTTCAGGACAATGCTGTTGTACAGTAGTCTGCACATTGGTTAGACTGGGCAAGGGAAAGCAGCGGCATGGACTATTGGGGACGCAAGTTGCTATTGCCAAGGAGAAGACAGTTGTTGCTCCTTTCAGATCTCATATACAGTATTTTTCTTCACAGGTTTTGCACACTAGGGAATAAGAAACGCTAAGGGACACTGTGAAAAAGGAGGACTTCAGAATAAAGCGGGGAAGACATTCTGGTAAGGCCTACTTTGGAAGAACACCTGGCCTATGACCTGGCGAACCTAGGTGACTCCCCTCCCCCCTTCCTCCAGTCATCACTGCAAGAAAGATGGAGCTCTGATGGTTTACTAAAACCTATGCAAGAAATGAGAGGTATATTGCCTAGAGGTATACTACCTAGAGAAGTGTACAAGAATAGAGTTAAAGTCGGTCATTTCTTTTTTCTGTTTTTTTTTTTTTTAAATTTAAAATAAAGCTTTTTTCCCCCCACAAACTAAAAAGGTAAATTTAATATTTTTTTTTTACTTGTAGCAATCATTATAAATATTTAAGGAGTATATAACTTTTTTTACTGCAAAAAAGGCTTGCTAGAATTATGTATTCTGAATAGCTCCTGTTGTGAACTATAATCTGAAGATCAATTTTAAGAAATTATTTTCTCTTAAAGTAATAAAATAATAGAAAATAATGCATGAATATTACTTTAAATTATTGTAAAATATATCACCTTTGGTAGAACTGTACTTAGATTTTATACGTAGCTGAAACTTCTTTACAAGTAACCTATGCTCTATGTGCTAATGAAATCTATGACTACTCTGTGCTAGGCTTCTGCCACGTAGAATACAAAACCTTTGATTGTCAGGAAAAATTACTTCTGAACGTTCAGGATGTGATGGGAAAAAAAAAAATCAATCAATAAATAAAACAGAACAAACAGCTTTCCATCCCGATACCTGGCTGGCCATTGCCTATAAGCGATCAGCACCAATTGATTGTTGCTGCTCTCATGTATACTTTGAATCACCCGTATTTCTTCTAACATGCAAAATTATAAGTTACTTTGTCCTGAATCCTACTGATAAAAATGGAATTTGTAAACGAATGCAGAAGTTTGCTTTGGTGAATTTCCAGCTGTCCTGGTAGGGGAAAAAAACCCTCAGGCTGAATGAAATCCCCACGGACAAAATAATACAAGAAGTCTGGGCTGCAATTTGATACCAGCTGAACTCGAGAGTCAGCTCCCCTAAAGTTAACACTAATAACAAACTACTGCAACTGGAAAAAAAATCCCATCTATATGGTGCTCATTATTGCCAGGAAGGCTTTGAATAACTATACTATAAAAAGAATTAGCATAAATATGCAGCCATTAGTGTTATAACCAGCCAATTTTGCAGAAGGCATGTTATATTTTAGACAGCCTTGATGCCATACAATTTTTTTTAAAATATGTATATTATTATTACCTTTTTCATTGTTCCTTCAATAATCAATAGAAGTCCTGTTGAGGAGAGATGGTCATGTAGCGTTAGCGTGAGTGTGCCTATACTGGCTGTCTTAAAACCTACAAAGCAAGAACTAGCACTGTCATTTCCCTTAGCTTCCCATCAAAGCTTATATATTTTGACTAAAAGAACTCTTTTTTTAATGTATATATACACTTAGATTTAATACATTATAGTGTGAGGAATTTTTATTCTTGTTCTACTTTAAAGTGGAGATATGACACACAGTTAAATGTAGTTATTAATAGAAAAATCTAAAGAAACGGGAAGAAATTAAAGGAATGGAACCAGATTCAACTTTGCATTAATATTTCTCAGTCTCTCTTTTAAGTACGATTACTGGTTTAGGCATAGCAAATCTCAAAAGTTTTATGACAGATTTTGTTTAAGCAGTAGAAAAATGTTTTCAAATCTTAAGAAACTTGCTCGGTTATGCTTTCAAGGGGATTATGATGGTTTGCAAATATTTTTTCTATCTAGTGCTTACTTGCATAGCGACTTGTTTTTTTATAATTCTGATCTAGAAATTAAGAAAGGAAGTATTGTTATCCAGTCAACAATAGGCACGCAGTGAAAATACTGTTGAAGATAGCCTGCGTTAACTTTTGCTAAATAAGCAAGGACAATGAAAACATATGGAACTAGTGTTTCTCTTATCTCTAGTCCACTATTTGCATTAATCTTTATTTTAAATGACCTTTTGGGATTTAGGAAGTGATTCCCCTCCCATACACCCATGACTCTTCAAAGTTACATTTTTAGACTGTAAGGCTGAGATCTAGGAGGCCCCATTGGCATGGGGCTTGGAAAGCAGGGG
>NW_009260621.1:2230982-2234786 GCF_000687185.1 Egretta garzetta | reverse complement strand
GGGAAAGAAAGCCTGCATTATTAGGAATGAATAAGGAAGTATATCTACTTCGGCTCAGTAATCAAAACATTTTCAAAGTGAATTAAGTGATTCTGTGGTTCTTAAAGCAGTGCTGGTTTAGCTGAAACAAGTTCTAGTTGATCACAGTCATACAGAAAAGATTTCCATAGTTATAAAACAAGAGTTTTTAAATATGCATGTCAACAAACACAAGATAGCTGCATACAAATATTTCAAGAGAAAAAAAAAAAACAAAACAAAAAACCAAACATTACTTTTTGCAATGACTAAAAAAATTAGCAGGATCTAATGCATACTAAATCATGGTGAGAGTTCTGTAAAACCAGGGCAATCTCAATGCTTAAGCCTGTTGTGTGAATTAAATGATACAGTTCATATTACCATAGAATGCACAAGAACAGGAAAAGCCAGTACGAACATTTAAATAGGCGAGTGTTTCAATATAATGGACTTTCTTTCGTCTTTAAGGAGCACGTGTTTTTTTAGTACACTCAAACTTAAATAGGGAATAGGAAGAAAAATATTTTGAACCTTTTCTGTATATTTCTGTAATGTTACAAAAAGGAAAAAAGCAAAGAAGGGTGGGGGAAAGTCACTTCAACTTTACAGAAAGATCAAATAAGGATCCAAATGTGAAAAAAACTAGTTACTTAAAAAAAAAAAAACCCATGTCATTTGATATTTTTCTGCCTTGTCATTACATTGCATGTTATCATCTCTATTACCGTTACCAGTGCTATTTAACACATCTGTACTTTCAGAAACTGAAAGACACTGCTTTCCTCTCCACACTCCTTGTTCTCCTTCCTGTGCTATCACCGTGTGTCCACAGGCATTTCTGCAGACCACCCAAGTCTCATTGCTATATGGAAAAATGTTATAACCAAAATAGCTAAATACTTGCATAAAAATTCCAAACTTCTAAATAGAATGTTAAATTATTATAATCTTTTAATCAAAATCTGTTAAGCAGATTGAAAAATAAAAATCCCTCAGTCTTAGTGTGGCTTTTTTTTTTTAAATAATAAATTTTAATCAAGAGCATAACTTAATTTCTACTTGCAAAAGGCTTTGCTTCCTGAACAGTACTTTATTTAAAACAAACAAAAAAAAATCCTAATTGAAATAATATTAAGGATCAGTTTTAAATCTACAAAAAGACAGGAAATGCCACAGCTAAGAATGAAACTCTCCTGAATAATGCTACTGTACTTCAGCACTGCATTTTACGCTGCACTGCAAAACAGTAGTGGCAAATAACAACCTGCCCTTAAATAAAGTCCTGATCACAGCTGGAGAGAATACAATTCTCAACTCAATTTCCAAGCTATGAATATTTAAAGACAGACCCTTAATATAGGTTTCTGTAAGTATAATATTGGCAATCATAAGATTTTTTGTTGTTGTTGTTACAATTATTCTAAAATATTCTCAACCCCTTTACTGACTCAATGAATCAACCAGATACAGCACCCAAAAACGTTAAGCCCTTTTAGCAAATCAACTACAATTTCAAGGAAAATCACTTTTTAAATAAGAATCAAGCAGATTCTTATTCTTATATATTTATGTGCAGTTATTAGAAAGACAGCACAATCATTCCACTTACAACTTTTACTCCCAGCATAACTTCCTTGATAGCTGTTAGTAGAAAACCTATTAATTAAAATGCATACAGTTGTTCTTCCAATCCTTTGATATTGCAGGTTGCCAATGAATTTTACCGTACAATTCTTTGCTATTTCAAGGAGGATCCGTAACACAGAAACTGAGACCTAATTTTCTCCCAGACTAAAGATCTTTGATTTCTTTAACAACTAAATGCAGACATTAAATTTGATGAAACCTGTAAAACAAGCAGTGTTTTATGTTTGTTTTAAAAGTACTTCTAATTTGCCACTTTTGGTTTTTTTTTTAAAATGGTCAAGCGGGTAGGAAGACGTGCCAACTTAAAGCACACCACCTAGGAGCTACTAAAATTTATGTAAGCGTATTATAAAGTCAAAGTAAGAATATTTAATGTCTTGGAATTAATTTTTCATGTCTGAATTAGCTAGTAATGTTTTGTGCTTGATTTTTTTTTTTTTTTTAGACATCTTATTCCATCTTGTTAGGTTCAAGGAAAATTTTATTCATATAATTGATAATTTGTACACTTGAACTTGTGTACTAGCTAAAAATGCATCCTTTTCTTTATGGCAAAATAATTATTAGAGCTAGAACACGTGAATAATTCATATTAATTTATTATTAGTCTAATTTAAAACCTCAACACTATCCCCACCTTTAGCCTTTTGGTAAATTCATCCCTCTTATAAACAGTTTTCAGGCTGGAACTTAAGTGTTTTGCTGCTATTCTGTACGGGATATGTTTGAGAAAGCTTTGAAAGCACAAGTTTGTTGCTTACCTATGGAGGCACTAGTGAGCAACAGTGATTTAAGAATACCATTATAAAACAGAATAATTTAATCTATATAGAAAAGTAATACAACTATTTTTCCCCTTTTAAGCTTCCAATGAGTTTTATACCTTTTGAAACAACAATCCAGTGATGTTGCAAATGTCACTGCTAAATTGGATTACTTTCACCGTGTATTTTATATACAGGAAAGTTTAGCAAAGCAGCACATCTGGTGATGTGAAATGATGCTTTTGATCTTTAGAATAGTCTCTGTTTAACTGAAAAAATTACTCCAGCTCTACAAAGTTATTTTGTTTTCTTACAAAGTACAGATTTTGAGAGAAAGCTAAATTTAAATAATATGCAAAGTACTAAAGAAATACCATTAGAAGTATATAGCTTTAACATGTTAGCAAAACAGATATAAAATGCAACCAGTTTTCTTTCCAGCACGTTCCCTTTAACTGGGCTAATGTGCAAGTGATTGCCTCCATTTATACAGAAAGATTTTTATTTTTAACATGCAAGATTGTTGTACTTATCTGCTCCTAGAAAATATGTACTGTATAAACATATCCTTTATCTTGAACTTCAGTATTTCTGTGCTTCCAAGAAGAGTAAAAACATCTGGTTAAATTACTATGTGTGAGTATAATATGCAGGCAAAATCCTGTATGAATTGCATATGAAATAAACCATGGATTCAATCCTTTTTTTTTTTTCCCCCAAATGTTCAGTGTGACCAGTCTATTGAAATCGCATCTCTGACATGTCAGCACAATGACAACTAATGTACTGAAATGCTTCTTTTCCGAATAAAATCAAGTTATGTTCTTGTTCTACAGCTCCCAATGTTTTAAAGTTTAATTCTGTTATGTGTGTTCCCCCCCAACAAAGCCCCCCAAACTGGAATGGTACAAACTGTTGCACACCAGCGGTGATGGCTCCAAGGGACTGGCTGGACGGAGTTGTCATGTGTCTGCCTGTCTACACTTGCTGTGCAGAACATCCTCTCACCTGTACAGCAGGCACAGACAGGCAGTCGCATGACAACCCAGCCTGAGGGACAGCCGCCAGTGGGAAACCGCTCTGACACACCAGAGCATCTTCACCAACAGCTCCAGCCAAGAGTCACTCTGGATCTCAGACGGCCGGTCAGTAACCAAGCCGCGTACTGCAACCCACCTAGAGTCAAACCAACACTGCCTATAAAATACAATAAAACACACTGCTGAAATTTTTACTGTGCTTCCTATAGTACTCTTTTCCTAGTGGTTCTCATTAACTCACTAACAATAAGTTTTATTTATACGCAGCTTTGCGGCACCATTGTACGTTTCGTCCTCCCATTTACTTCTCAGGCATAACTCTAGCAACTTGC